>NC_071571.1:1362237-1393335 GCF_024509145.1 Vidua macroura
CTTCCTTTCCTTCCTTCCTTCCTTCCTTCCTTCCTTTCCTTCCTTCCTTCCTTCCTTCCTTCCTTCCTTCCTTCCTTCCTTCCTTCCTTCCTTCCTTCCTTCCTTCCTTCCTTCCTTCTCCTTCCTTCCTTCCTTCCTTCCTTCCTTCCTTCCTTCCTTCCTTCCTTCCTTCCTTCCTTCCTTCCTTCCTTCCTTCCTTCTTCCTTCCTTCCTTCCTTCCTTCCTTCCTTCCTTCCTTCCTTCCTTCCTTCCTTCCTTCCTTCCTTCCTTCCTTCCTTCCTTCCTTCCTTCCTTCCTTCCTTCCTTCCTTCCTTCCTTCCTTCCTCTCATTTCCAGGCTTCTCTGCTCCTGTAATTTTCCCAAAAACTCAGCTATTCCTGCATGTCAGGGTGTTTGGAGCTCAGCACCACAAGGAACTTTTCAGTGGGATGAGAAATCCCCTTAGGAAATGCCCATTATAAAATATCCGTGGGAATAAGCACGGAGGGAGAGCAGCTCCAGAAGGAGAGGCAGCACAGCCTTTTTTTATAATTGGAATTTTTTTGCACAGACAGAATCAAACTCGCCATGCCTGGGGGAAAAAGAATTCCCAGCAAAGAGAAAAGAGCAGATAATCCAGATTGTTTTATCTTAGATTTACGATCCAGGCTGGGGGATATAAACTCCAGGTTATCCAGGGAGTCTGACTGTAAAATCCTTGATTTTAAGAACCTCATTTCTCTCCCAGCAGCTGCATTTTCTAAAGGACTCGGAGGAAATGAAAAACGACACCCAAAGGCCCCATTTTTCGGGATAACCTGCCCTGTTTCCAGAGGATTATTTCCCATTGCTATGAAAAAGGTGCAGGAAGAGCTACTTGGAACGTGCCGAAAATTCCTCTTCCGCTTCCACACCCGCTGCAGCCGCCTCTGTTTTTTTTTATAAATTATTTTCCTGCTGCAGATTTCTGCAAACTCCAACTTCTCCCATGGTCTGGAGAAGACGAGACCCCAGAGGCCTCTTTTACTTCCAGCCCCGTGTGATCCCCTAAAACGTTTTGCATCATCCGTTGTCTCTGCTTCCGTCATTCCACGCGGGAATTCCGGCTTTCCGCGAGGCCTTGCTCCGTTATTGGGTATCTCTGTTTGGGTTCGAAGCCATGGAGCCGTCCCAAAATCAAGTGGGAGCTGGCACATTTTGGGTATTTTGGGATCAGGCACAGTTGTGCTTCCTTGGCTGGTGGCCAGGGCTCCGTAAATATGGAATGGGACAATGGAATCATCCCTTTTGTGTCCAGAGCAGCACAGGAATGGAAAAGGTCTAGACCTGGAGCTAAAAAATGCTGCAGGAATGATCCCAGTTGGTCTCCAGCAGCTGGGTTTGCTGGATTTCCCTGGAATTTTGCACAACTGAACCCTTGGCTGGTTGGTACCAAAGGGAGAAGGAAGTGGATCCTATTCCCAGTGGGAGTGGGACATTCCTGACTCCCCATCCTCCTTCCAAAGGTCCAGCTCCTCCCAGAATCATGGAATGGTTTGGCTTGGAAGGGACCTTTAAAGGTGATTTAGATTCATGATCTTAGCCCTTCTCTGGACTTTAATTCCCAAATCTGGACTTTAATCCCAAATTTAATTCCAGAGGAGGAAAACCCTTCCCTTGGGCCAACCCCAGGAGCTTCCCTTTTCCTTCCATCCCCTCATTTTGCTGTGGGGTTCTGGATGCTCCCACAACATAAGCTGAAATTCCAATAGGGCCAACACGCAGTTCCTGAAGGAGAAGACATTCCTGAAACCTCCCAGAACTTCCAACTTCTGTCAAACCCTCTGGCTCCTGGGAACTTGGAACTGTTTGGCTTGGAAGAGACCTTAAGGATCATCCAGTGCCACCCCATTCCCTGGACCAGGACACCTTCCACTATCCCAGATTGCTCCAAGCCCTGTCCAACCTGGCCTTGGCAAATTTTTTCCAGTCCCTCACCACCCTCACAGGGAAGAATTCCTTCTCCATATCCCATCTAAATCAGTCCTGCTCATCCAGGCAATTCCCGGGCACGTTTTGGAGCTTTGTGCAGGTGAAGAACAACTTCCAGCGGGTGCTGAGCGTGCGACCACCGCGCTGTGAGCATCAAAACGGAACCACGGAATCCTGGAATCCGCTGGGCTGGAAGGGAACCCATGGGGATCACTGGCAGGGATTCAGGATGTGTCGCTCCAGCCGAGGACACCCAGGACCACAACCCCCCTAAGGAGACATCCCAACCTTCTGTCCAGGCTGAGTAGAGCCAGAGCTTCCCAAAATGTGTGTGCAGCCCTTCCAAGAGCATGGAGGGAAATCCAGGGATGAGTGGAATTTGTGCTTCCCAAGGACACACGTTCATTCCCAGTGCAGTGCCTGGAGATCCTTCACTCCAACACCCTTAAATGACTTTTTTTGGCTCACTGGGTGCATCCAACAGTTCCGGAGCAACCAACAGTGAAAGTGAGCCTGGAAATAATTTTCCACAGCTGTTTTTCCAGCCTCTTTCCATGGATTACCCCTCACACCTTTATAAAATAAATCTTCACAGCTCGTTCGTGACCACCTGGAGGTTTATAGGGAAAAGGGAAGTGGAATGGAATGGAGGGGAGAAAAAGAAATCCAAGGAGTAACAGGTGATTCCTCACCCAGATTCCACATGCAGGCCTGGATTTGGAGCCTCTGTCTCATCCAGGAAAAGGGTTGTTGGGAGTGACATCATGGGGTACCCTGTTAATTTTGGGATTAAGTTTGGCATCCAGCTCAGGTTTCGCTTGGCAAATCCCTCAGCCGGTTTTTTTAACCCTGACAAGGAACATGGAGTGACAGCACCTGCATCCCAGGGAAATTCCCTGGAATTCCTGGTGTCACTGCCTCCCTCCTTATCAGCATCCCTGGAAGTTCAGGAGGTTTGTGGATGTGGCACCTGGGTCGTGGTTTAGTGGGGAAATAAAATTGTCTCTGAGTCTGAGCAGGCTCATCCTCCAGCCAAAGCTGGAAGAGAGAGGCGCTTCCCTATTCCAGGGATTCCTTGGCTGGGATCCTCCACGGCCTGGCAAGAGCAGAGGTCAGGGAGATGCTTTGGGACCATCTCCAAGCCTCTCCTCCTCCCTGAGCTGCCTGGTGTCATTCCAGGATTATCCCTGCTTGGATCAGGTGCCAAACCCCACGGAAGGGACTCATCCCACGGGAAAACCTCCCCTGACCACGGAAGGGGCTCACATTCCTGGGATTCCCGTGAGGAGCCCCTTCTCACCCATCCATACCTTCTGTGGGCTCTTCTTTTAGACCTTAACTGTGCAAAGGGTTTTCTTTATCCACTCACCCACAAGAGAAATCAAACAAGTCCAGCTGGAAACCCCTAAATTCCAAAAATTCACTTTTTTAGGTGCCTGTAATTAAAAAAAAAAAAAAAAGGGCTCAAAGTCTTGTCTGAAGTCCTGTGGACAAGCTCTGGCAGAAAATGGGATGAACCCAAAAATCCAGGTGGGGTCTTAGAACTGCATGCAAAGGAAACACATAAAAAAGACCCCAAGTGGAAAAGGAACTTGAAATATTCCCACTGGAGCTTTTCCAAGAGTTGCCAGCAGTGTTTGTAACTCAGGGCTCCTTTGGTTGGGTTTTCCTGCTTGGATTTGGGTGAAGGCAAAGGAACAGGTGGAAAAGTAAATGGGACAAGACTGGAAGGTCCATCCCAATCCCTGCATCCCTGGGATGTGGCTGTGGCTCCCACTCATCCCTATCCTTCTTTTTAAGGCCCAGAATTTGGGATGGCGTTGCTCCTGCACCATCTGTGGGAAATAAGCTCGCCAGCTGCCTTTGCCAAGCACGAGGAATCGTTGGAATGGGGAAAAACACAGTTCAGGGCCCTTCTGGATGCATTTGATCTTGGATCTGCTTCCATCCAAATCCTAAAATAAGGCGAGGAATTTGGATCTGCTCACGGACCCAGGCTGCGAGAGAGAGGGGCAGAACCTCCCGACCGCGGCGGATTTCGATTTCTGGAGGCACATCTGGGCTGGATGTGCTGTTCCCTGATTCCAGCAAAAAAATGTGGAGTCAAGATGTGTTCCCTGCTTGGAGCTGGCAGGGGTGGGAAGTGATGAGTGAGTGGGAGTGATAACCCGGGCTGCTGACGGGTTCCTGAGTGAAATCCCGGGATGCTGGAGCGGGATTTGGGATTGCTTTCCCTGTCTCGACGCCCCCTCCTGCTCCCAAATGCCAGAGGGGAGGAATGTCTACACCACAGAGCAGGCTGAGCACGGGATGGTTTTCCTGAGTCCTCCTGGCTTCTTCCTGCAATGCCGGGCCTGTGGATCGCGGAAAACGGGAGGATCCATCCTTGTTAAAGCTGGATATGGACAAGATGGATGTTTCCAACCTCCCTGAAAACTTAATCAATGATGATCTTATCCAGAATTGAAAAATCCATGATAAATTGATAAATCCAAGCTGATTCCATGATTTCCTGCTTGTTTCTGCGGGAATAGTGCAATTGCCAAATGAGCTGGAGCTGGATCCATCCTGGGATGATCCTGATGTGCTCCGGTTCTGGGCTGGGATTTGTCCACTTCCACTATCCCAGGTTACTCCAAGTCCTGTCCAAGCTGGCCTTGGACACTCGCAGGGATCTAGGGGCAGCCACAGCTTCTCTGGGAATTCCATTCCAGTCCCTCCCCACCCTCCCAGCCAGGAATTCCTTCCCAATATCCCATCAAATCCTCGCCTCTTTCAGTTTAAATGACCTTGACTGATTTGATAGTGAAGGAAACACAAAATTCACATCCCAGTCGTTGAATCTCCCGAAAATATGTTGTTATCCAAAAAGGGAAAAATCTGGGAAGACTGGAACATCACCCCTGGACAAAATATTCCCTAGGACAGCTCCAGTGAGCCAAGAAGACCTCACCTGTTCTCCCTCTCTGGATCTCCACAAATTCCAAGGAACTCTCCCAGCCCCTCAGGGAAAGGCCGTGTGGGACATCAGAGCTTCTCCTCCTTGTCCTGTGCCTCTGCCACTGGCTCTGCTCCACAGCTGGCACCACTTGGAGCCAGGAAAAGGCGGGATTGGTTTCCGGAAAGATGAGTCTGAGCAGCTCCTTGACGCAGCTGGGAGCAGATGTTGGGAGCTCTGGCACGGCTCGAATTCCATAGGGAACACATGGAGGAGGCAGGAGCAGACCTGATTGGAACTCTTTCAAACAGGGATGAAACATTCCTCTCTGGAAAGATGCTGGAATATTTCAGCTTGTCACTCAGACCCTCTCTTTTTTCCCTGCTTTTTCCCTATTTTTTTCTGGTTTACAGCTGCGCCGATGAGATTTCGCTTGTGAAGTTTTTTGGAGGAGCAAAAGCCAATTTTGATTGAAAAGATGAGGTTCAGTGGGATTTTTTTATTTCATGGGGTTTCTTTATTCCATGGATCTGCATGGAGGTGGAAACATTCCCATTCAGGAAGGTTTACCTGATTTTTGTGTAATAAAAGAAATTATCTCGCTGATTAAAGCTTGACCTGGACTGCATTTCCAGATCATGGAATGTATTTGCAGATCATGGAATGTATTTCTGGATCACGGAATGTGTTTCTGGATCATCGTGGAATGACACAACCAATTAAAAAAATCAACAGAAATTCGTGCCTGCTTTGAGTTAAAAATGTTTTGGTTTTTTTGTTTTTTTTTTTTTTTTTTTCCATAGCAATCGCTGCTGGTGGAATTCTTCTTGGGCAAAGCCAACCATTCCCTGGAAGGCAAAGGAAAGACAATTCCCAGGCTGTGTGGGCTTTTCCCACCCCATGCCTCAGCTGAGGGGTCTCTCCCATGCCCCACATTTTCCTTTGGGCCGCTCCATGGATCCAACAAAGCTTGGAATTCCTGGCTATGCTGGATGGGCGCCGTCCAACGTGACAACCACTCTCCCGAAAATAAATTTTAAATGCTGTAATATTTTTACTCAACACTTTCCTGAGTCATCTGGGCTCAGGGAGCTGATTCCCTTTGTCCCCAGCTTTATCTTGGCCACAAACTGGGTTTGCAAATCAGGGATCAGCCAGAAGGAATTTGGGGGATGTGACGCCATTCCTCTGCTTTCCTGCGGGGCTGGAGCATCTTGTGAGTTGGAATAACGCAAATTCTTCTCCTTCCTCACCTGGATCCTCCTGGAGCTGCTGCAGGGTTTGTTATGAGGGGCTGGAGCGAGTCCAGGAAAGGGAATGGAGCTGGGAAGGGGCTGGAGAATTCCTGAGGGAGCTGGGAAAGGGGCCCAGCCTGGAGAAAAGGGGGATCAGGGGGGACCCTGTGGCTCTGCACAGCTCCTGACAGGAGGGGACAGCCGGGGAGATTTGGGATCTTATCCCAGGGAACAGCCTCAGGCTGGGCCAGGGGAGGTCAGGGTGGAGATTGGGAAATGGTCCAAAGGGAACATCCAGGAGAGCTGGAGAGGGACTGGGGACAAGGCATGGAGTGACAGGACACAGGGAATGGCTCCCACTGCCAGAGGGCAGGGATGGATGGGAGATTGGGAATTAGGAATTCCTGGCTGGGAAGGTGGGGAGGGGCTGGGATGGAATTCCCAGAGAAGCTGTGGCTGCCCCTGGATCCCTGGAAGTGCCCAAGGCCAGGCTGGAGCAGCCTGGGGCAGTGGGAGATGTCCCTGCCATGGCAGGGGTGGCACTGGATGATCTTTAAGGTCCCTTCCAATTGAAATCATTCCATGATAACATTCCTGGAAGGGGGATTTCCAGGTGTTGCTTGGAATCCCCCTGGAACGAACATCTAGGGAGCTTTATTCCCTGGAATGATGGATGTTTGGTTCCAATCCAAGCTAAAACTGGTGACAGTAAAATGAAATCCCCATGGGTACCTGTGGGGCGTCAGATCCGGAGGTTTGTGCTCCACAAAAAGTGTTTTCCATGCAATATTTCCCTCCTTTCCCTGAGCAGGATTCCCAGGGCAGAGGTGGGATTTAAAAGCTGTGTGGATGTGGCACTTGGGGACACGGTCAGCGGTGGCCCCAGGGCTGGGGAATGGTTGCAGCCCATGATCTTGGAGGGCTTTCCCAACCCCAGTGATCCCGTCATTCCCTGCTTTAGCACGTCCGGAGCAGCCGCTTGCCCTCGGAATGTTCTCCTGGCCGCTGCGTGAACCCCCTGCTCTCCTGAGGGCTCCCTGACCTCGCTCCGGTGGGTGTGGAAGGGTTGGGATGAATCCAGAGCCGGGAGGGGCGAGGGTGTCACCGACACCCTGCACCCTTTGTGTCTCCCTGTCCGGAACGAGCGGAATTCTCCGCAAACACCGAGGGAAAGGGAAGAAAGGGAGGGCGGCCAGCAATTCCCAGCCTTTGTTCCTCTCCTCGCCTCCACGCCTCTCCCTCATCCCACACCTCCAGGGACAGGACCTCCATCCCGCCCTCTGGCAAATCCCAGGCTATGGAGCTGGACATGGATTTTCTCATGAGCTCATCTTTCCTCATCCTTCTCCTGAATCCAGGGAGGTTCCGGGCACTGGAATCCCAGCCGTGGGAAGGAGGGAGGCTGCTCCTGGAATCTGCTTCATCCCACATCATTCCGACTGGAACGGGGGGACGTCCAGGATCTCCCTGGCGCGGGAACACCGGACATGGCGCCAGCTGGGTGTGCCCGAGGTGGCACTCGGGGGGTCCGAGGTGATTCTTTCCCTGCTGAGGGTCTGGAAAATGGGAACAGGCACCTGATGGAGGGATTTGACCGCGTTCGGAAGCGTGGGGAATGTGGGAGGTGAGCGGGGCTGGTAAACACAGCATTCCTATCCCCACCCTTCCGGGGAAAACACAAAATCAAGGATTAATAGCAAACAGACAATCCAGCTGTCCGCAGCTCTCCGGTTATCAGGTGATTCCCGCCCCAGACAATCCCCAGGAATTGTTCTTAAGCCTGCTAAAAGTGAGGGAATCACTGCAAGGATGAAACCGCCATCATTTTCCTGGAGTTTAGGTTTGGTTCCCAAGATTCCTGGGGAAGGGAAAAGCCTTGTGCAGCAGGTGGGGAACCTAGAATTCCCAACGGGAGAGGCAGGAGGGCCAAGAATTCCTGGACCAAGGGCCAGATGCTGACTGGTGCTGGAGCACCCACCAGGAAAAACAGGGAAAAAACAAAGACTCTCCAAGAATTAATGCCTTGAACCCACGGAGGTTGGGACAAACCCAGTTCCCAGGAACTGGTGGGATGATTTCACGCCCGTCGCTTCCATGGGATAGGGAGCATCCCGTGCTGGAAAGGCTCCTTCCCTCCCTGTGATGTCTTGGTGTGCTCTGCCCTGACTCTTCCACGTTTTTTTGGGATCTGTTTTTCCAGGCTCAGCTCTCCCATCCCTTCGTTTGACATTTTGTTTCCCTAAGAAGTTGAATATCCACTTGTTTGGGTCTGCTCAGGAGATCCCGTGGAGATCCTGAGATCTCTTCCTGTTGGAGCTGCTCAATGTTTGGAGCTGTAAAAATATTTATGGCTCCTGCATTCCATGCCTGGAAGGAATTCCCACTGCCAGGAGGCTGGATTGCTTCTGGGTGGTGATCCAAGCGTTCTGGTGGCCTCCATCAAGTTCTGGAGTAGGGAAAACATCTCCTTCAGGGTCACCAGATCCAAAAAGGAGCGGAACTCCCTCGATATTCCTACATTGGCCGATGGAGAAATGGCGCTGGGAAATCCCTGGGAGCAAACAGCTGATCCTATGGACAAGGCCGTGATCCAAAGGGAGGCAGAACTGGAATTTGGAGGCAGAACCCCTCGGGAGAACATTTAGGCTGTAAATGAGCCAACTCCATGGGGAGGGAACAGAAAAAAATCCACAACTTTTGGGGAACGTTTCTCATGGAAGAGAACTGGGGCTCTGTCAAAAAAAATAAAAAATCTTTTCAGGAAGAATCTGGACACAAAGATCTGGGATTTGGGATTTCACCTCCTCCCTTTCCATCCCTGCCTGGGATGAGGGTGGGCAGGCCCTGGCACTGCCCAGAGCAGCTGTGGCTGCCCCTGGATCCCTGGAAGTGTCCAAGGCCAGGCTGGACAGGGCTTGGAGCTGCCTGGAAGGTGTGGAAGGTGTGAAGGGGGTGGAATGGGATGATCCTTAGCATCCCTTCCCATCCAAAACATTCCAGGATTCTGGGATTAAAAGGTCACAGTGTGGCAGAAAACCCTCAAATCACAAAAATCTGAACTTGGGGCGACAAAAAAGTTCAAATCCAAATATTTTTTCCCCCCAGTATTTTCCCAATCCTGGCAGGACTGAGCCTTAATTGGCTGCTGGGATTTAATGGACAATCCCTGGAATCTCATCAGAGTCTGAAAATCCCAGACCACTCAGAGCAAGGGCAGGGCTGATGGAGGGGGGGTGTCAAGAGTTCCAGACAAAACAGGATAAATGCTGGATAATTCCCTGAAGTGGCAATAAAAAATCCCTCTGCGGCTGGGAGTCCTGCTCTCCTCATTATTCCCGGGATAACAAATGGACTGGGAGGTGTTTGGATGCTCTGACAGGCTGTCCACGAGGAAAGAGATTAAATCTTCCAAATAAATGGCCCAGCTTTCCTTGGCTGGGGTATCCATCTTTTCCAGATAAAGGATTACCAGGACTGGGGGATATTTATCACGGACACTGTGAGCAGAGCTCGATTTCCAGCATTTGTCCTGTTTGGAGATGATGGGAGCGCTGCCAGAATCCATCAAGCGCTCCAAGGATCCTTCAGGCTGGAATTGAAGCCGAGACGATTGTCCCAAATTGGTCACCTTGGACCGTCCAGCTCGCCCTGTGCTGCTCCAAAGGGACCGCAGGGACGGGAAAGGGGAGCGGTCATTCCATGGGGGAATGAACCAGGACAGGCTCGGGGAGATGCAGGGATGGGATGTGGGGTGTGGGATATGGGATGTGGGATATGAGATAAAGGGATACGGGATATGGGATGTGGGATATGGGATGTGGGATATGAGATAAAGGGATACGGGATATGGGATGTGGGATGTGGGATATGGGATGTGGGATATGGGATATGGGATGTGGGATGTGGGATATGGGATGTAGGATATGGGATGTGGGATATGGGATATCCCGACACCATCCCGGGATGAAGGAGCTGCTGAGCAGCCCAAGGACTTCCCTGCACTGCATCAGCATCAGCACAGCCTGGTGATTGGCTGGAGACGTTAATGAATACACGAATATGCAAATGATATGTTAACGAACCCTTGAGGCTGTGCCGGCTCTGATAAGGACTCCTCCAGGCACAATTTCCCACCTCTCCTGCTTTCCCTGCCTTCAAATCCCATCTCATCCCTCTCATCCCCAGGCTTCCCCGTTCCCATGCCTCGGGATGCAGCCTGGAATTCCAGAACAAAGCTCTCCAGTCCCTTCCCAGACCGCTGTCCTGTTGGGTGGCAACCTCCCAGTCCAGCTCCCGAGGCCGGGATGCAATCCAAGCCTGGAGGGGGCTGCCTGTTTTCCAGAGAATCCCTGGGAGACTCCATACTTCTCCCTCCAGTCTTTCTTCCCTTTTTTTTTTTTTCCCGTCCTCGGTTTCAATTATTTCTCTTTGTGAGAGGCAATGGGGGCCTGAGAGCCTGCAGAGCGGAGCCTTAAAATCCACATGGGTGGCTCCCAGGCGGAGCGGAATGAAGGAAGGGGGAATTTCAGGATGTGCCCTCTCCCTCTGTGGCATTCCCGGCTGTCCCATGGTGCGACACCGAAGGCAGATCCCTAAACTGAACGGGCTCCTCTCACTTCCCAGCTGGATTGGGAAGCAGGGATGGCTCGAGGAGGGAGGACACGGAGCACAGGGGAAGGAGGAGCAAAAAAATCCAGGGCGTTACTGTGATGCCTCAGGTTTGAGCTTTTCTATTTTTCAGATTCTGAGCTGCTTTAGTGTGTGGGTCTGGGCTTCATATTATGGGATGGTGAGCTCTCTGCACAGAGCAGGGAGACAAAACAATTCCTGCTCCAGCTGGGCACCAAGGACAAATGATCCAAATCTCAGGCCCAAGAGCACAAACAGCGTGGGCTGGAGAGAGAAAAACAAGCAGGATGGGAGTGCCTGGGCTAAAGCTGGAATGGGACAATGAACTGCAAGGTGCAAATGGAGCAGAGCTGATCCCAGTGAGAGCCCCCGGGAGCGCTCGGGCATTTTGGGACCATTTTGGTTCATCTTGGGTGCAGCCCTGGCTGGGCTCTGGTGCTGCCCAAGGTGGATCCATGGAGGAGATCCTTTGAATAAATCCCTGCTTTATTCTTTAGCTCTGTCCAGTCTCTCTTCTAGGTCAGCCTTTACAAGGTATCAAATTTACCAAAATTGGTGAAAATTCACCCTTGAAACTGGGGAAGAAAACACCCAAAAGAGGGAAAAATAGGAAAAAGGAGACCAAAAGCACCCACAAATGTCCTCAAATGACCCCAAAATGACACAAATTTACCTCAGATTACCCAAAATCAGTGAAAATGACCCAAAGCCACAAAAAATACTCAAAAGAACCCAAAGTTACCCAAAGCATCTCCAGAAACACCCAAAAAGGACAAATTCCCCCCCCAAATCCCATTTTCCCCCCAACCCTCCTAAACCCTCCCCAAAATTTCCAAATTTCCCCCCAGATTCCCCATAATTTGGGAAGGGCTCAGGATGGACAGAGCTGGATGGGTTGGAAGAGGTTTTAGCGGATCCTTGTTCCTCTTGGAGGGACAGGAGCTTTGCGCCACGGGATCAGCTGGAATTTGGGCACGGCAGGAGCCAGGTCCAGCAGGTACAATCCAGGACGTGACATTCCAAGTGTGGAGAGCTCCCAGAATCCCCCGACAGCGGAAATCCCGGGAAATCCTGAATTTCAGGCCAAATTCAGCACAATTTCCCACCAGGAATGCCTGTGCTGAGCAGGGAGCAGCATGGGAAAGAGGGAATTCCAGGCTCTGCAGGAGCTGGAATTTGCCAACCCTGCGTTAAACCGAGAGTTTATCCCTCGGGATGGAGCTGCCCATGGAAACCCCACCTCGTTCCAGGCCTTGGAAGTCTTGTGGAGTCACGGAATATTCTGAGCTGACCCACAGGGATCGTCCATCCCACCAATCCCAGCCCGAATTCCAGAGCTCTGGATTTTGGGATATTGCTGAGATGTGGAGCTCCAGGCCCAGGTGTGAGGGAGAGGCTGGAGAGCTGCAATCCAGGGCACCTGCACTTCAGCTCCCTTTTCCCTGGGAGAAAGGTGCCTGGGATTCCGGGATTTTCCCTGGAATTCCGCCTGGGGCGTGCCGCTCCTTCCCTCCTCCTTGAAGAAGTGCTGCGAGCTGCGTCTTTTCCTGATCCTAATCATTCCCACCGCTGGAATAAATCTCATCCAGCTGCCGTGTGTGTGCTCGCCACGGAGGCCTTGGCAGCTTCCCGCAGGCTCTGCTTTCCCAAAGCTCCGCAGCTTTTCCGCCCCTCGGATCCCGCGTCCTGCAGGAGGGACCACCCAGCAGCTCCTCTCCCTTTGTTCCGCTCGGGTGCGGAGCGGCAGCCTGGGAGAGGCTGGAGCTGGAGGTGAATTCCCCACCCAGGAGAATTCCAGCCTGGAGGAGAGAGACCCCGGAGCCCCTTGCAGGGCCTGAAGGACACGGGGAATGGCTTCGAGCTGAAGGAGGGGAGATTTACATGGGATATGGGAAGGAATTCCTGGCTGGGAGGGTGGGGAGGGGCTGGGATGGAATTCCCAGAGCAGCTGGGGCTGCCCCTGGATCCCTGGAAGTGCCCAAGGCCAGGCAGGATTAAGTTTAGAGCAGCCTGGGACAGTGGGAGGTGTCCCTGCCATGGCAGGGGGTGGCACTGGATGATCCTTAAGGTTTCTTCCAATCCAAACCCTTCTGGAATTCCAGGATCTGACAATTATTCAATATTTCCCGATTCAATGTTTCCCAGTGGCTGCTGAGCAATCCCAGTTATGGATTTCTTGTGGGCGCTGCACTAGATGGAGACTTTGGGAAAATATCCTGGCTTTGAAGGACATTTCAATATCCCTGTGTGCCTCAAGGGAAGGAGCTCCAGGGCAGCAGCCACAAAACAAGAAGGATCATGGAATCATGGAAGCTGGAAAGAGCTCCAGGAAGGAGCTCTGGAATCCAACCTCCTGCTCCGTGTGGGGCCAGCTCAGGGCTTTCCAGTGGGAAAACCTCCAGGAGTGGAGATTTCCCAACCCCTCTGGATGCCCCTTTCCAGCGTCTCCGTGTCCTAATGATCCAAACAACATCACAGGAAGGAAAAACATCCCTGACGGAGAAAGGCAGCTGAGCTGGAATTCCCAATCCCTAATATTTTAACAGATGGGGGAAAACACTCAAATCCTAAGGAAGAGGAGATCCCCACAGGGAAAAGTGGACTCGTTCTTCTGGAGATGTGAGCCTGGTTGCAGCAGCCACCCAGATCCTATAAATAGATTTCAATTACCCCTCGCAGAAGGAAATTCCCAAAATTACTGCATCCCAAACTAATCGTGCCCTGTCTGCAGTAATAAAGCAGCAGCAGGGAATAATCCCGGGACACTCAAGAGTGGCAAACGCAATTTGTCACAACCCCTGGCTCTCCCACATTTCCAGCTCCAGCTGGAAGGGCTCTGATTTCCCATCTGCAGCGGGCACTGAGGTTTCCAGCAGCTTTCCATGCTCTCCCAGGAGCATCAAAGAGGATCCAGCAGGGAGGAGAAACCGTTCCCAGCTCCCTCTGCTGCTGCTGGTGCTGGGAGGATTTGGAGCAGAACACGAGGCTCCCCTTTTTTTTTAATCCCCCCCCTGGATTTTGGCAGTTTCATTGGAGCTGCGTGGAATTGTTTTCCTTTCCCAGTAAATCCCACTGGGCCCTCCCTGGTCCTGTGTCAGGGACCGGTTTTAGGAGGGATGGGAGATTTTGGGGCAGAACTGGAAGGACTAAACCAGATTTTGTGCTCAGTCCCAGGGGTGTGGAATTAGAGAAACTTTAACTGAGTCAATGTCACCTGTTTTAAAGGAATTAATGCCGAGATTGGGAAGACTCTGGAGCAAAAGAGGCGGGAGGGACCAGGATTTATCCCATTTTATATCAAAACCAGACCCCTGGAATTCAATTTAACAGACAATAAGGGGTCTCTTGAATTCCAGCAGAATTCCAGGGATCACTTCTGTTGTCCATACAAAGGCAGCAGGAGTTAAAATAAGATGTCCTGAGGTCATTTAAACATCCATATGGGCCTGGAAAAGATGGAATTTCTGTGGCCTGAAGGACAAAGAGGACAAGGAAAGGAGAGGGGTTAAATTAAAGCGGGGGGATTTAATTGGAGATGAGGAAGGAGGGTTTCCAATGAGGGTGGTAAAACCCTGGGATAGATTTCCCAGAGGAATTGGGGTTGTCCCATCCCTGGCAGTGCCCAAGGCCAGGCTGGATGTGGCTGGGAGCAGCCTGGGACAGTGGGAGGTGTCCCTGCCGTGGCAGGGTGACACTGGATGTGCTTTAAGGCCTTTTCCAGCCCAAACCATTCCAGGATCCTTTTTTTTTTGCAGCCTTCCAGAACCTGAAAGGAGCTATGAGAAAGATGGAGAGGGATTTTTTCCAAGAACCTGGAATGCCAGGTGGAGGGGGAATGGATTCAAACTGAAACCCAGCAGGGCTGGATGGGATATTGGGAAGGAATTCCTGGCTGGGAGGGTGAGGAGGCCCTGGCACAGGTTCCCAGAGAAGCTGTGGCTGCTCCTGGATCCCTGGAAGTGCCCAAGGCCAGGCTGGATGGAATTCTGACCAACCTGGGACAGTGGGAGCTGTCCCTGCCCGTGGATTTTCCCTCACTCCCAAAGCCTGGCCACGCCAACCCAACACACGCTTTTGGGATGGAAACTGTGGGAAATGTGGATTAAATTCCAGTCCCACTGGGATTCCCCACACAAGTTCCGACCTGTCCCAGCTCGGGGTCTCTCTGTCCTGCCCTGAGCTGGTTGTGCCCCTCCAGGACTCCAGAAAAAGTCCAGGAAGGATTTTTCCAGGCACCTTGCTGTCCCAGCTGTGTTTGTACCCACACCTCCATGCCAGGCTCTCCCCACTGGTGGAGAATAAACCCAGGAGTGACAATTTCCAGCCTGGAGATCCTCTGGAATGGGTGAGACCTGCTCCAGAGGCTTCGTGCAGCCCGAGGAGCAGAGCCCTGGGAATTTCCAAGGTTGGGATGAAGCAATGGGACTTGAAAGGGATTGTAGGAGCTCCAGGGAACGTCCTCATGCTGCAGCTCCTAAATCTCATTAACTGTGGTACTAATTAAGGGCTGGGTTATTAAATTATCTCCCCACTCTGGGAAGAAAACAAACAAAGGAATTCCATGGAGCTTTTAAATCTGGATTCCCGAAATGTGTGTCCCATCTGGCCGGGGCACTGGGAACAACTGTGTTCCGTGTGGGGATGAATCCCAGGACACCTCGAGGGTATTCCCAAAGGAATCCCACAAAAAACAGCCCCTTTTTGAGGCACTTTTATGGCCCTGCCACCACCAGCTGGAGATCGGAGAGGCAGCTGGATTTGGATCCGTGAATGGATGTTCCTGGGAAGGCTGAGGCGGCCTTTCCGTGCGGTGCATCCCAAAAATCTCATCTGGGACCGGGGAGCATTAAAACCAGGGATAAAGGAGGGAAATCCCGGTCTGGAGGAAGGAACGAGCTGGTTTCAACACTCCAACGCTCGAGAGGATTTCCAGCTGGCTGCCCTCGCTCCATCCTTAAATGCTTTAGGAGCCAGGCAGGAATTGCAGGATTTCCAGGGGCTGTTGCACGTGGAACACAGATGAGGGACTCGGGGAGAGGGAAAAGTGCAAGGCAGGGCTTGAAAAAGGGAAAGACAAAGGAAGGAGATACCAAGGAGTAAATCATGGAAAACTGCCGAGGAAAAGGACAGGAAGGAGTAACTCCATTATTTGGGATCCTCAACCCCACAGCTCTGTTGCCAGGTGAGCTGGAAAAGGGATTTATGGAAAAGAGGGGTCCTGGTGGAAATGGAGGGAATTATGGATCAGCACTGTCCGGTTTGGGGTTTCCCAGGAGAGGAAAACCATGGAAACACCGGAGGGAGCCCAGTGAAGGGACACCAGGATGGAGGATCTGGAACTGTTCTGCCTGGAGAAGATCTGGGATAGAGATTCCTCACATTTACCTGATGATCCAGAGGTTTCCCATTCCTGGGACAGACCAGGGCTGGGATTTCTTCTGGAGAGCCCGGGGAAGGAGGCAATAATTGGATTTGGGTTTCATATTAAAAAAACCCCAAACAAACCTAAAATGGCCAGAACGACAGCAGAGCCGAGGAATTCTGTTCCACTTCCCACCAAATTTAGGATGAGGGAAGAGAAAAAAACTCCTGGCAATTCCTTCCTTTTCCACTCTTTCCTTACTTTGTGCTACTGGGAAAGAGGCACAGGAAGCCTCCAGCTTCCCTGGATTCCAGATTTTTTTGTTGTGTAATTGTAGGGTTTTTGGGAATTGTAATTCTGGATTTTAGTTGTGCAGTTGTAGGGTTTTTGGGAATTGCAATTCTGGATTTTTAGTTCTTTATTTGAGGGGGTTTTAGGAATTGCAATTCTGGATTTTTAGTTCTGCATTTGTAGAGTTTTGGGGCATTGCAATTCCATAGTTTTAGTAGTGTATTTGTAGGGTTTTTGGGAATTGCAATTCTGGATTTTTAGTTGTGTATTTGTAAGGTTTTGGGGCATTGCAATTCTGGATTTTTTGGGTTTTGGTAATTGAAATTCCGTACTTTTAGTTGTGTATTTGTAGGGTTTTGGGAATTGCAATTCTGGATTTTTAGCTGTGTAGTTGTAGGGTTTTTGGGAATTGTAATTCTGGATTTGTAGGATTTTTGGGAATTGCAATTCTGGATTTTTAGTTGTGCAGTTGTAGGGTTTTGGGACATTGCAATTCTGGATTTTTAGTTGTTTATTTGTAGGGTTTTGGGACATTGCAATTCTGGATTTTTCGCTGTGTAGTTGTAGGATTTTTGGGAATTGTAATTCTGTATTTGTAGGGTTTTCAGAATTGCAATTCTGGATTTTTAGTTCTTTATTTGAGGGGGTTTTAGGAATTGTAGTTCTGGATTTTTTGTTGTGTATTCATAGGGTTTTTGGGAATTGTAATTCTGGATTTTAGTTGTGCAGTTGTAGGGTTTTGGGGAATTGTAATTCTGGATTTTAGTTGTGTATTTGTAAGGTTTTGGGACATTGCAATTCTGGATTTTTAGTTGTGTAGTTGAAGGGTTTTTGGGAATTGCAATTCTGGATTTTTCGCTGTGTAGTTGTAGGGTTTTTGGGAATTGTAATTCTGGATTTGTAGGGTTTTTGGGAATTACAATTCTGGATTTTTAGTTGTGTATTTGTAGAGTTTTTGGGAATTGCAATTCCATATTTTTAGTTGTGTAGTTATAGGGCTTTTGGGAATTGCAATTCTGGATTTTTAGTTGCGCAGCTGTAGGGTTTTTGGGAATTGTCGGCCTTTATGCTTTGGAATTTTTAGGTTGGATATCAGGAAAAGGTTCTTCCCCCAGAGGCACTGAACAGGGTCTCCAGGGAATGGCACATTCCCAAGGGGGAATTCCCAAGCTCCGGGTGGGTTTGGACAACGCTCCCAGGCACAGGGGGGGGTCTGTTGGGGACAGGGTTGGGATGATCCTTGGGGATCCTTCCAACTCAGGATATTCCCTGATTTTTCAGGGTTCCAATCCTCCCTTCCCAAATCCTGGGTGAAATTCCTCCAGCTCTTCCTTGCCCATTTCCCCCAGCCAAAATGTTCCCTAAAAACCGAGCTGCTCCTTTCCCAGTCTGGATATTCCATTCTCCTAAAAAATCCCACAAAAGCGAAGTGGGAGCGGGGTTGCGACCTCATTCCCTTCATTCCGGAGCCGTTTGCTCCCAGAAAACAACCCCTGTTTGTTTGCTTGTTTGTTTGTTGGAATATTTGGAGGGAATTTTCTGTCTGTTTTCTTTTCCAGAGGAGTGGGAATTCCAAAAGCCTCCACAGAGCCTCTTTTCAAACCAGCCCAGGAATTCCCTCCCGTCTTCCCATTCCCAGACAGGACAGAAATAGGGAAATAAAGAAATCCCTGGTTCCAAATAAACCCTGTTGTTTTCCTGGTGAAAAATCCCAGGATCTGTGAAATTCCTCACAAGAACAGCAGCTGGCCTGAGGCTCTGACATCTCCAGGGATTTTACTCTGGATGAATAAAAAGGGGATAAAGGGAGTGGGGCTTTGTTTTCCATCCCAAATGATTCAATGAGTCTGCCTTGGCCTTTGCCCATTCCCAGTCCTTTTATCTGGGAATGATCCAGGAGTGGACACGGTTCCTCAGAGTGTGGGGGGGGAGAAACCATAAAAAAACCTGGATGAGAAGAATCCACCTTAACCCACATCTGTGAGCTGTGGCCTCAAAGCGCTGACACTGCTTTTCCCAGGAGAATGGTTTCTTTGGGATCTGCCCCAATCTTTGATTCCTGAGGTTCAGCTTCTCCCTCTCCAAGTCCATTCCTTTGCAAGGAGCCAGTGGCCCCTGGAATGTCACCAGGAGCCACCAGCACGGAGCAGAACTCACTGGGAGACATCCCAGCTGGAGAGCAGTGGGAACTGGGAACAGCCTGGGCTCAGGGAGGGAATTCCTGCCTGGAAAAAAGGGAATAACAGCAAGGTGAGGGAGGTCAGGGCGAGGATTTGGCAGGAGCATCCTGGGATCACCTCCAGCTGCCTGGAGGGACTTGGGAAGGACCAGGAAAAACCCCTCAGAGTAATTCCCAACACAGGGATTATTCCCCTCTGCTGGAAGTCCCGGCCAGGGAGCAGGAGCAGGTTCCAACACTGAACTAATCCATGATTGTACAGTTAAATAAATCCAAGGATAGTTCCCGGTGGATTCGAGGACAATGCTGCTCTTCAGGAGCAGGAGGGGAATTCCAGGATCAGCACTGACCTCCTGTCCCGTGCTTTTGTGCTCCTGTGCCTCCAAGGACAGGCTTTGGACTTTTTGTCCTTTTTAGAGGAACACGCTGGACTGAGGGTTTGTTTATTTAATTTTTTTTTTCATGGAATGGTGTCAGTTTTGCCAGGGAAAAGCATGGAGAGGAGTCACATGAGCTGTAAACAGGCGAGGAGCTGGTGTTCCATCCTTTCTGTGGAGAGCACGGGGAAAAGGGGGCAGAGGGAGCAAGGAGAGAACCAGGAGGGAGGACTGGGGTGTGCTGGGATCCAGGCTGGAAAGATCTTCCCTGCTTAAATTAGAGCTGAGCTTAAGTGGGCCTGGCTTTGGGGAGGGGCCCTGGAAAGTGATCCGGCAAATCAGGCAGAAAAGGGGGAAAAAAGGCAGGAAAGGACACTTTTCCCACTTTCCCAGGAATGAAGATTCCTGGGCACTGGCGGACCTGACCTTCACAACACAAATTGTGGATCCTTGGCTGGCTCCCTAAAAATGGACATGGGATGAAATTCCATGAATGGCAGGGCTGAGGGAGCAGCTGGGGCCCCCCTGGGAGGCCCTGTTTGGATCATGGAATCACCCCAGAATGGTTTGTGGCCCTGGGATGGAATTCCCAGAGCAGCTGTGGGTACCCCTGGATCCCTGGCAGTGTCCAAGGCCAGGCTGGATTTGGTTTGGAGCAGCCTGGGACAGTGGGAGGTGTCCCTGCCCCTGGATGGGTTTTGGGGTCCTTCCCAACAGAAAATTTCCAGGATTCTCTGATCCCCACCCTGAATTACTCTCTGGGGAGGTTTTACAACTATTTCACAAGCTCTCTTTACCTTTACATGTTATTTTAGCATTCCATGGGAAATGGCAATCCCCAGGGATGATTAGTCCAGAGGGGATTTAAGGGAGAGGAATTATTCCCCCTGGATTAGCAACACTCTACTTCCCAAACTGAAACCATCGATCCAGAGGAATGCTTAGAGCATCATCCAAGGGGAGGAGATTAATCCGTGAGGGTGAGATTTGCAAAGGAAAAAAATGGAAAACTGAGGGAGGTGACGACTCTGGAGGTGAAATTCCAAAGGGATCCTCACAATTCCCTCTGTCTTTGTGCCCTTTTCCCCTGTCCTGGAGGTTGGACTTTTTTGGGATCTGCCTGCAGAAGAGGGAGAGATTTTCCTGGATGTGGTTTCTTTCCCGTGGGGAGCTCTGGGCAGGTCCCAAAGCCCACATGGAGAGGGAGCAGTGAAGATCCACAAAAAGGCCCCAAATCCGCTCTCCTCGTTATTCCGTGGAAGAGAATTCCCAGCTCGGGGCACGGTTCTGTCTCTGTAATTACTCAGTGAGTGCATTCGAGCCCTGCTCTTCCTTGGGAGCCATTCCCTTCTGTCTGGATGCTGTTTTTCCATGGAGAGGGAGGATCCAGAGCTGGCTGCTGGTCTTCCATCCTGAGATTCCCGCTGGGCGCTCCGTGCCGGGGGTGGAACAAATGATTTTAAGGAAACGTTGCTGCTTCTCCAGCCTCTGGCAGCGTCTCCAGAAGGAACTGTCAGGAAAGCAGCACACCAAGAGCTGAGGGGGATTAAACTTAAGCTCAGGCCAAGGGCTGAGTCTAGTTAATCTCCTGATTAAATCAGGGAACGTGCCTAGGGCGGGGGCTTCATGGAATTTGTCACCATGGAAGGGGCCCGGGAAAGCCAAATTTAGGAGGAGTGGAAATTCATGGATTTGCGGAGCCAGGAGTTGTCGGAGCAAAGGCTTGTCACCAGTGGAAAAACTGGTGGTTATTAATGATCCCGTTCCTAATTAAAATCCTTGGATTGTCACCGGTGCTGCAGGAGCTCAGCATTCCTGGGAAAAGAGGTGTCTTCCTGGTTTCACAGCTCGTGGGGAGAACAGGCAGGATCCTGACTCTGCCTGGAGCCTCAGGACAGGAAAAAAAGGACAATTATTCCACTGAAAAATAACCTTTTCCTGCTGGGAGGAACAAACTGTGCGGGAAACAGATGGGCTGAGGAAGAAGAGCTGTCCTGGAGCTGGGATATCAATCCATGGATGTTGGAGCCCTGGTTCTTGGGAATTCCAGACTTTCTGTGCTGCCAGCACTGACCCCCAGGAGAACACTGCATTGACCTGAGGCTGTGGAGAAGCTTCCAAAATGGAATGACAGAACTGGGATTGTGGGTGTGGAGTTTGGATAGAAGTGTGTGATATCACAGGCTGGGAAACTCAGAGTTTAAGGGTTTAGAATGCAGGAATAGATAGAAAGCAAGATGGAGGTTTTGGGGTGGAGGCTGCTCCTTCTTCTCCTTCTCCTTCTCCTTCTCCTTCTCCTTCTCCTTCTCCTTCTCCTTCTCCTTCTCCTTCTCCTTCTCCTTCTCCTTCTCCTTCTCCTTCTCCTTCTCCTTCTCCTTCTCCTTCTCCTTCTCCTTCTCCTTCTCCTTCTCCTTCTCCTTCTCCTTCTCCTTCTCCTTCTCCTTCTCCTTCTCCTTCTCCTTCTCCTTCTCCTTCCCCTCCTTCTCCATGGGTTTGGGTGGTTTTGTGTAATTGGATAAAAAAGTCCCCATTGCAGGCACGGGTGGTTGGTTATTGGGTTAAAAGTGAAAATAATTCAGGTGTCATTTCTCAATGGGACAGTTGATCCTTAAAAGGCCTTGCAGAGAGAGAGCTGGGGCTCCATTTTTAGTTTGTTGGAGTGAAGGGCTGCAGAACTCAGGGTTTGTGAGGCTGTGACAGAGATAAGAACTGATAAACATCTGAGTCCCAACAAGAAATTCCATCTCACACATTTAATCCTGACCTTGGCAGAGAAAAGAAGCAAAAGAGTTGACACATGGATATCAATCCAGGGATATCAAGCCAAGGATATCAGTCCAGGGATATTAACCCAGGGATATCAATCTAGGGATATCAATCTAAGGATATCAATCCATGGATATCAATCCAGGGATATCAATCCATGGATATCAATCCATAGATATCAATCCATGGATATCAATCCATTGTTATCAATCCAGGGATATTAATCCATAGATATCAATCCAGAGATATCTGTCCAGGGATATCAACCCGGGGATATCAATCCATGGATATCAATCCAGGGGTATCAATCCATGGGTATCAATCCATGGATATCAATCCACAGATATCAATCCATAGGTATCAATCCACAGATATCAATCCATGGATATCAATCCATAGATATCAATCCAAGGGTATCAATCCAGGGGTATCAATCCATAGATATCAATCCAGGGATATCAATCCAGGAGTATCAATCCATAGATATCAACCCAGGGATATCAGTCCAGGGATATTAACCCAGGGATATCAATCCATGGATATCAATCCAGGGGTATCAATCCAGGAGTATCAATCCATAGATACCAACCCAGGGATATCAGTCCAGGGATATTAAACCACTGATATCAATCCATAGATATCAATCCAGGGGTTTAAATCCATAGATACCAATCCAGGGATATCAGTGCAGGGATATGGACATGGCACCCTCAGAGAGAGGCTGGAGAGGGGTGGAGATCCCAGATATACCTGGGACTCTCTGGCTCCAAGGAAGGCAGAGCTTCCTCCTTTCTGGATCTCCCTGAGGGTAAAAGTCAAGCCCAGGATGAATCCCAGGATCCATCCCAGTGGGACACGGACCACCTTGGAGAAACATCCCCTTTTCCTTTGCTTCCTGAGGAAGGAATTTTGTCAGGCAAGGTGAAGTCAGGGACACGTCCCTGGGATCTCTCCTCCTGCAGAGCAATGAAAAATTCAGGAGCTTCAGACAAAGGAAAGGGAATCTCTTCACATACCCACCCCCTGGCTTCCCTTGGAATATTATCCCCAGAGCTCAGCAGGGTTTGCTTAGTGATACAAGCAAATTACCATTAATTGGCTTTTAATTGGCTCGGAATATTTTTCTTTTTCATTTTCTGACAGCTCCCCAACTGCGCAGAGTCCTGGAATTGCTTCTCTCTTTTTTTTGGCCAGGATATATTTTAGAATGGAATGGGAACTAGATTTTTCCCTCTTTTGGGACAAATCAGAGTGTTATTCCTGGCTGGGATCAGCTGGGATGTTGATGAGCTTCCTGCAGGAGTGCTGAACCTGCTCTGCCCTTCCAGAGCTTTTCCATGGGCTGCTTGTGGAGAGTTTTGCCGTGAAAATCAGAAATTTTGGAATAAAAGAGTGGTCACGCTCTGAATGTTGCAACATCCAGAATATGAAGGGAATACCTCAACATCCCAGAATAATTTGGCCTGGAAGGGTTCATAAGGATCATTCCATGGGCAGGGACACCTCCCACTGCCCCAGGGTGCTCCAGCCTGGCCTTGGGCACTTCCAGGGATCCAGGGGCAGCCACAGCTGCTCTGGGAATTCCATCCCAGCCAGGAATTCCCAATTCCCAATCTCCCATCCATCCCTGCCCTCTGGCAGTGGGAGCCATTCCCTGTGTCCTGTCCTTCCACCCCTTGTCCCTCTCCATCTCTTCAGGCCCTGCAAGGGGCTCTGAGCTCTGCCTGGAGCTTCTCCTCTCCAGGGGAACATTCCCAGCTCTCCCAGCCTGGCTCCAGAGAAGCTCCCACCCTCGGAGCAGCTCCGTGGCCTCCTCTGGACCTGCTCCAACAGATCCATGTCTTTCCCACTCTGGAGATGTGGTGATTCCCACCCTTCTGCTGTGGCCAGGCTGGCTCCTGGTCTCTCAGCTGGGATTCTTCCTTTGGTGGTGGCACCGGGAATCTCCCAGATTTTCAGGGAACAAAGGATCTTTAGCCTCTGCCCCTTTGAGGGAATTTTCCAGCGTTCAATTCCTGCCTGGGAAGAGAGAACAAAAGAAACGTGGGTTGGGTTTCATTCACCTGTTGAAGGTATCCAGGTGGGAATCAGAGCAGTTGTTGCTCCCATAAATACCTTGGGAAGTTGGTGGGATGAGGAGAAAGGGAATTTGGAAAATGCCACCAGTAACATTTTCCAGGGAAAATTCAGGAGTGCAAAGCATCAATTTCTCTAGGATTTTATATGGATTTAGGCCTTTAATGCCTTCCAGGTTCTTGGAAATCTCCTCTGTGGATTGGGCTGGATATAAACACGGCAAGGACAGGGAAAAGCACAAAGGGAAAAGTCTGGAATTTTTTGGCTGGAATTTTTTGGGTGTCCATAGCCCTGAGAACGAGGACAAAACCTCCTCACTCTGCTCCAGAGAGAGATTTTTTTGGAATCTTCTGATTCTGGGGCATGGAAAAGCTTCTTCTGCCCTGTACAGGGCCAGTGAAGCTGGAGTTGTATCAAATATACGGAATTTACCAGGGAAAAGGATTTTATTGAGGAAATGAATAATTTCAGACAGCATAAACTAATCAGAGATGTTTGGAGACGGGAGCTGCCCATGGAATTGGATTTGATCCAGGAGATAATCCAATCAAAGGATAAAAATAAGGTTGTTTATTACCTGTTGTAAAAGAGTTGTCTGGGCAGAGAATAAAAACCAGTTTTGTCTCTGTAATAAAATTCTCCAAACAGCCTCATGCGGATTTGTGGGATTTAAAAGAGATGGGATAATTTAATCCCCAAATTTGACCTCAGTGACGTCACTGTCCCTCAGTGTCCCCCCATGTCTCCATTGTGTTGGGTTTGGGGGCAATAAGAGAACCCAGTCTGATTAAAATTTGGGAGTCAATTCCGTTGCTGACATTCCCAGCATTTCAGTGATTTAGAGGGCATGGAGACCTTGATGTCAAATTTAAAGGAATAATAATAATAATAATAATAACTTGATTTTTATAGTGCTCCATGAAATTATTGGAAACAAACCTTCATTGGGAACATGCTGGATTTTCAGCATGTGCCAGTTTTGACTGGAAAAATCCCAAGTCCTTTTTTCTGAACCAACCCTTTTTTTTTTTTTTGCAATTTTCCCATCTCGTAAAACCCCCTGGTGCTTCGGGACCCTCCCCAGGACTCCCACTTCTCAAGGTCTTGGATGCACACGGAGATTTATGGAAGTGCCTTCACCCCAATCCCACACCAAGGTCAGGGAACGCGTTGGAGGGGACAGAACCAAATCCAAGAGAAGTCAAAACCTCCAAACATTGCTGGGATTAACAGTGGGAGTGGGGGAAGGAGGGATTTTCCCCATTCCCTTGGCAGCATTCCAGCTGTTTAACATTGGATTTTTTTTTGCCTGAAATTTTTTTTTTTTGCCTCGAGAAATTTTTTTTTCCGCCTCAGGACTCTGCTCTCCACATCCCTCAGTTGTTTTTATCAAGGAAAGTGATTCAGAATGCACCAAAGTTGTTTTTCCTTCGGATCCGGTGGCGTCCTGCCGGCAGATAGGAGCTGACAAAGGGAATGTGCACAATAACAAACAACAAGAATTGTTTTGGAGCCGATGGATCCCTCGGGATTGGTCTCGTGTCTTCTTTCCCTTCGGCTTTTCCCCGCCAGACACTCCCTCAAATAATTCTTGCTGCCCTCCAGGCCTTGCTGGTTCCTCTGAATTTGCTGCAGCTTTTCCAAGAGAAGTTTGGAAAATTCAGGATTCTGCTTCTGGAGCCCTGTGGTCGTTCCCAGAGAGGGCAGATTTCCCTCAAAATCCAAATGAAATTTCCGGTCCTCAAGGGGCAGCTGCAGCTTCTCTGGGAACCTGTGCCAGGGCTTCCCCACGTTTCCAGGGAAGGATTCCTTCCCGAGATCCCATCTAAAGCTACTCCCTTTCAGCTTTCAGCCATTCCCTGTCCCTCCATCCCTTGGAAGTTTTCTCCCTCCATTTTCTGGTGGCTCCTTCAGGTCCTGGAAGGTCACAGTGAGGTCACCCCAAAGCTTCTCCCCTCCAGGCTGAGCATTCCCAACTCTCCCAGCCTGTCCTCATAGGAAAGGTTCTCCATCCCTCTCATTTCCTTCCCAAACTCACAGGAACTGCATCCACTGGGATTGAGCAGCCTTTCAAAAGGGAGTTCCAGGTTAAACAGAGCCTTTCAAAATAAAAATTCCGGGTTCCTCCTTTGCCACGGTGATTTCACTGCTTTGCCACCTCCCAAACAGGATCAAATATATCCAAGGAATATTGCACGGGCTGTTTGGGTGCTGGAACTCAGGGATAGACTCCGGATGGACTCGTGGAATGGCCTGGTTGGCTCCCACCCTGCTGCATCCACGGCCTCAATTTACTGCCTCAATTTACCCCCTTACCGAAGCCACTCATCCCTCCCACAGGAACCAGCTCGGAACGTGCTTGGTGATCCACCTGCTGCTCCAGGGAAACCATTCCCCATCCCTGCATCCAGCAGAATTCCTGCAGAGAGCCTGCGCAGCGCTGCATGTGGAATCCAGCTGTTGGTCAGCACTTTGGCACACCTCGACCCTTCCCTTCTCCAAGGGGCTGTTGATTCCAAACAGACATTGTTTGGATTAAATTTCGTGTCCTTGCTCCAAGTTTGGCTGCTTGGATGTTCCCTCTTTTCCAGGAGCGGATGAAGGCCCTTCAGCAGAGCTGATATTACTCGTTAATCCTTGCGGCATTCCCTGGAGCGAAGAGAAATGGAAAATGTTTTCCAAAGGTTTTGTTCTTCGAGAGAGAGCTGCTGGGATTTGGAGCTGCTGAAAATCTGAAACCCCTGGTTCAAACTGAAATCCCTGTTTCTCAGGGGGAGAATTATCCATGGTTCATGTCCAGCGTGGCCTGGACACTACCTGGGATCCAGGAGCAGCCGCAGATTCTCTGGGAAATCCATCCCAGCCCCTCCCGACCTTCATCTCAAAATTATCTTCCTTTTATCCAGTCGGAATCTTCCCTTATTTAGTTTAAAACCTTTCTCCCAGTCCTGGTCGTCACGGATCACAGAGGGATCGCTCCAGTCCCACTTCCATGAACCAAACCTGGGGAAAACAATTTCTTGGAAGACTCAGTTCAGTAAATCTGAGCCTTCCCTTCCCCTCACGTTAAGACTGAGCCTTTCCCACATCGTTTTCCTTAAGTTTCCCTGGCTAAAAGGCTGCACAGCATCTCCCTGAGTGCGGCCCTAAATCCCAGCCGGAGAATCCAGGAGAAATTGAGGAATAAACAGAAAACAGTGGGAAAAGCTGAACTGGTCAAACATCCCTTTTGTCCCTCCCACAGTGCGGAGCCCTCTGTTTTGAGGGAAGCTCCTCTGGGATTGGGGGCACCTCGTGGATCCCCTGGAGCTCTGCCCCACACACGGAGGAGGCTGGAGCAGGGCACGAGCAGATGCTGCTCCTCCTGTAAATGTGAAATACAATCCCAGGGAAACTGAGGCAGTCCTTTGTGGAATGTCATTCCCACTGCTTTGGCTGCTCAGTGCCAGCAAACCCTCCCTGGAATTCACTCCTCCTGCAGCCCTTCCCTTCTGGATTAGTCATCCCAGAACAAAATGGCTCCAGAATCCACAACTTCATGAGAATTTTATTTCAGTGAGACTGGGGCCCTTCGATATCCAATGGACAGGGCTGGGAGCAGCCTGGGATAGTGGGAAGTGTCCCTGTCCATGGCAGGGAGTGGCACTGGATCATCCCTTCCAACCCAAACCGTTCTGGGATTCTCTGACTGAAGGAGCCAAACCAGGCATAAGGATAAGGATGCCAGCAGTGGAATTATGTCTCCAGAACTCCTGGAAGCACGGATGGGAGCTGACCCGGGTTGTTCCCAGTGCTCCTGAAAATCACAAGCCTAAGGAGGTTTTGGAGCCACTGAGTGTGAGATTTTCCCAAAGGAATCCCAGAGAAACTCACTCCCATCTTCCTGTGTCCTTAATGAACTGGAGGATCCCATGGAGCTCCTTCCTCAAGAACCCAGAGGAATAATTAACCCACATCCATCCAAGCGTTCCCGACAGGATTTTTGAGGTTCTGAGTCCAAGAGACAGGAAAAGACACGGGAGAAAGATTCCATGAGAATCAATAAAGGTTTCTTTTTTATTGGAATTCCCTTTTACATACACCTGTGGTTTGCCTTTTCCCGCTCGTTACTTTGGTCCATGCAGAAAGCAGAAGTGGAGGAATGTAAACCAAATTCCTGCCTGGAGACACACACACGGCAATGCCCCTGGAATCACACCTTTATCCTGCATTTTTTTGGGGTTTGTCCCTCCTCTGGAGGGGAGCAAAGTCTTGAAACCCACTGCAGTGTTGCAGAGGGACAAACACCCCCCCTGCTCCTCTCCCTCCTGCTCCGAGTGGAAGAAGGAGCCAATATCCTGGGAAAAAAAACCCTTTTCCCAAAGCCCAGACCCCGTGACTTGTGGTGACCACCAGGGCTGGGTCACCCTGAAGCTGCTGAGATGAAGCAAAGGGGTTCAGCAGCAGGTTTGTCTCCCCGTGGATCCCGACGGGAAGAGCTCGGCAAAGGATTTGGAATGCGGGATGGGTTTGGCGCTCGGCTGTGCCTGTCCTTCCTCTTCCTCTTCTCCCACCACTCCTGTCCCACCAGCTCCACCTCATCCAACCTGGCCTTCCAAAGATCCCACATTTAACAACATTTGGCTTCTTGTCCAAGGCCACGTTGGGCAGGGCTTGGAAAACCCTGGGATAGTTCCAAGGGACTGGAACGGGGCGGTTTTTAAGCTCCTTTCCGACCTAAGCCCATCCTGGGATTCTCTGATTCCTCCTGTCCTGCAGCTCTCAAGGAAGAAGGATTCGTTTAGGTAGAAGATGAGGTAAAAGACTGGCCTGGCAAGAAGAGCTCAGGTCTGTATTTAGGCTGGCTCATGTCTCATAAAGCTCTGCTTTAAATCAATGCTGCTTCTCATGGTTTTGTCTCCTCTTCAGGCACCCGAGCCTGCCTGCTTGGGCCACCCTTCAGTTAAGCTGGGTTTTAGGTGCCTTTCCAGTGGATTATGTATCCCTATTTTCAGAGGATGCAACCCTGGGCGTTTTGGTAAACCAAGCACACGCTGATCCCTCCATCCCAAACATTTTCATTCCAGGTATTTCCACCCAAGTGTCTCCCACACCGTGAACCTCTACATGGGGAAGCTGATACCAAGAGAAAATGAAGAATTTTAGGAGAGGAAGCTGCCCCTTCTCCTGCCTCTGGATGTCAGGGATCCTGCTGCATTCTGGATCTAAAGGATAAAGACACCCTGAAATTCCAGTTCCAATTAAGGTTTTGGGAACAGGGAATTTATTTGAATAATTCCCCTTTTCCTCTTCAGAATTTATGGGTGAAGGCCACTCCATGGAAATCAGCAGACGCCTCGGTGTTGATTTTCCTGGGGTCAGGATTTCATCCCAAATTGTGCCAGCACCTCTGGTTTTGCACACCCCATCATTAGCCAAGAATCATTAACCCCTGGTCCGAGGGAATAATTAAATTCCACTGAATTCCTTAGTTAATGTGCCAGGAAAACCATTGCTCCAGTCGAAGGGAGAAGTTACTCTGTGTGACCAAGGAAAAATGGGTTGGAATTCTGTGTTCTCAAGTAAAGCTTGCTCTAATTTACCTATTTTCCCAGTGAAAAAAATAGAAGGAAAAGCAGCAGTGAGGATGAAAAGGAAGAGGAATTTGTATTGACTTTGTCACACCCCACCTTCCCCCTTTTGCTGTCTTAATATTCCTCCAATTAGGAGAAATCCTAATTAAGCACTAATTTACCCCTGTCAGATCTGTCTGCATGGAAAGAAGCCAGATTTATTGGAGCTGCTCCTGATTAACTGGGTGAGTTTTCCAGAACTTTTCCATCCATTCCTGGCCCCTGCCAATCCCTCAGCTGATTTCCAGCCCTGGAAATGCCTGGGAACGCCTCTCTGGGGGCAGATTTTGGGATGTGCCACGGGTGCAAAGGCAGCTCAAGGGATAAGTGTTCCCAAAGGAGACCGAGCAGAGAATCAGGGAATTGCTGAGATTGGAAAAGCCCTGTTGGATCATCCAACCCACAGCCGGGTGCAGAAACCACAGGAGCAGATGAGAAGGTGAAGCTCAACTTAAACAAGAATATTTAACGTTGTATCAGCTCTAATCCCAAACCCCCTGGACATGCTGGAAAGATTCCTGGGAACTCTGGAACACTGAGTCCGGATCCTTGAGGAAAACAGGAGTTCACCTGAGGGTGAAATGCTGGGCTGGAACCTGGAAACCCTTCCCTGCTCCAGAGGAACCTGAGTTAATGTTTCTTCAAAGGCTCCCTCAGATCATCCTTCCTGATCATCCTTCCTCCACTTGACTCCCAAATCCTGGCAAAATGTTGATATTATTGGGAACTTTGTGTGCTTTGTGGCTACTGGAAACCTGGAAAACAGTGGGAAAACTTGGAGGATCTGAGTTCACATGCAAGGATGGGAAGGAGAATGGAGGAGGAAAGGAAAGGAAAGGAAAGGAAAGGAAAGGAAAGAAAGAAAAGAAAAGAAAGAAAGGAAAGGAAAGGAAAGGAAAGGAAAGGAAAGGAAAGGAAAGGAAAAGGAAAGGAAAGAAAGGAAAGGAAAGGGAAAGGAAAGGAAAGGAAAGGAAAGAAGGAAAGGAATGAAGGAAAGGAAAGAAAAGGAAAGGAAAGGAAAGGAAAGTAAGGAAAGGAAAGGAAAGGAAAGGAAAGGAAAAGGAAAAGGAAAGAAAGGAAAGGAAAGAAAGGAAAGGAAAGGAAAGGAAAGGAAAGGAAAGGAAAGGAAAGGAAAAGGAAAGGAAAGGAAAGGAAAGGAAAGGAAAGGAAAGAAAGGAAAAGGAAAGGAAAGGAAAGGAAAGGAAAGGAAAGGAAAGGAAAGGAAAGGAAAGGAAAGGAAGAGGACAGATAAATGGGATTGTTTTATGTCCAGCTGATCACTGGGTGTCCTTGGATTTAATCCCAACACCGAGCCTGGTCTGTAATTCTCAGCAGAGCATTTCTGGAGCTGCAGTTGGAAGCTGGATTTTGAAATCCATTCTGCACATTGGACTCGAGTCCTGAGCTGTGCTTTAGCTCCAGAGCTGTTCTGCCTTTTCACTGCTCTGAGTTACCCCAGTTCCCCCTCAGCCGAGCAGCTCCTGCCTCATGCAAGGAATATCAAATCCACATTGGAGCTGCTTCCAGCTGTCCTGCCCTGGAGCCCAGCTCAGAACATCTCTGCCACCAACACTGGAGAGGTTTTATCCAGCACAGAGAACTGGGAGAAGTCAGAATTCCAGACACTGTCCAGAGCCAGCAAAGCACTCAGCAGGACCCCAGAAAATAAACAAAAAATAGCTT
>NC_071571.1:1393435-1408435 GCF_024509145.1 Vidua macroura
AAGGTGGACAGGGCTTGGGGCAACCTGGGATAGTGGAAGGTGTCCCTGCCCATGGCATGAGATGGGCTTTAAGGTCCTTTCCAACCCAACTCATTCTGGGATGATTCCGTGACAACAATCCCATGACAACAATTCCATGACAACGATCCCATGACAACAATTCCATGACAACGATTCTGTGACAATGATCCCATGACAACAATCCCATGACAACGATTCCATGACAACGATTCCGTGACAACAATTCCATGACAACGATTCTGTGACAATGATCCCATGACAATGATTCCATGACAACGATTCCATGACAAAGATTCCATGCTACGTTTGCTACACCCCAGCTCCAATCTGCTCTCTCCGCCCCACGATCCCACGTTGGATCCGAACCAGGATGGGCACAAGCCCTGTCATTCCTGCAGGATTTGTGGGCGAATCCTGAACAAATGAATCCTCCCCCTCCAAGGTTTCTGTTTCCCGTGGCCGCTGGGGCTGTGTTTGCACAGGAAAATCCCACAGGGGAGGAAATGTTATCCCAGAGGGACTCAGACCTTTGGGTGGGGATAAACTCCCTGGGAAATGCCCTCGGCCCCTGGTGATGGAGGAAAGGGAAGAGGAGCCTGCTCTGGATCCAAAGGCTCTGGCTAAGCTCCACCAGGATCATTCCATTTGTCCTTCCAGGGAAAATCCCACCCTGAAACTGGGGCTTCTTCTCTCTTTCCAGACATGCCAGCTCTCCTTCTTCCTCACTAAAATCCAGGAGGGGTGACCCTGGATCTCCAGATAATCCTGATCCACACACTCAATTCAAGAGTTTGGGACCAGCTCAGGAATGATGGGAACGCACTGTGACAAACAGATCCTGCTGGGCCTTAGTGGCAGTTTTCCCTCTGTTTTGGTGTCAGCATTATCCCAATTTTTACATGGATGTTGCTCATGCACAGAAACATCCAGGAAAGAAAAATCTGTTTATGATTTGCAATTCAAAGGATTAAAAAAAAAAAAAAAAAAAAAAAATTCTTGCCCCTGCACAACCCTAGTGCCTGTAATTTTTATTTTAATCCTAAATAATCCAGCGTTGAATTCATTTCAGTGAGAGCTGCGTTTTAGGAGGGGGGGATATGTTTGTTTATAAATAAATTTACGGCTTTTGTTGATTCCTTGAATTTCTGAGGGATTGTCAAGTGTTCTCAATCTTGAGCAATAAACACAAGCAAAGAGTGAGTCACTGGTTGGGGTTTTTTGGTATTTTTGCTTTGTTCGGGGTTTTTTGGTATTTTTGCTTTGTTCCAGCAGTGAAATGATAACTTAGAAATGTTTGAGCCAGAAAATCAGGAGGGGTAGAAGAAGAGAGCAGGAAAATGGATTAAGTTTTGAAAAGCTGATATTTTGATAACTCTTATTTGGTGGGAAAAGGCTATGATGAGGTTTGACTTCTTTTGGTGAGGCTAGACAAGAAAAGAACATCACAAATAAATATCAAAGATTTCTGTTCAGGACAAGAGGGAACGGCCTCAGGCTGTGCCAGGGGAGGTTCAGCCCGGACACCAGGAGGAATTTCTCCATGGAAAAGGTGCTCAGGCCTTGGAAGGAGCTGCCCAGGGAGGCTTGGAGTGCCCATCCCTGGAGGTGTCCAAGGAATTCCTGGATGTGGCACTCGGAGCTGTGGTGGGCATCGGGCACAGCTCAGACTTGATGACCTTGGAGGGCTTTTCCAGCCTCAGGGATTCTGGGATTCTGTGACCTGCAATAGATCCAGCTCCTGTCAGAACCTCACAGCCACCACATCCCCCAGCAGGTCGGAATCCAAACCTCGGACATGTCAAAGGGAGGAGATTTTTCCCTGGATTCCACTGGACTTTGGTCAGGCCCTAATCTGAGAGGTTGATAAAGATGTGGGACACAAAGTCAGGGTCCACCTGCCCTTCCTGACTCCCTTCAGAGCCTGGGGAAATGAATCATTAATTAGCCCTCAGAAGAACAGCTGGCTGCTGCTGGTGGAGTCTTTCTCTTCATTAGGGTTTGGATTAATTGTCCAGAGAAACTGTGGATACTCCATCCCTGGATGTGTCCAAGGCCAGGCTGGATGGGGCTTGGAGCAACCTGGGACAGTGGGAGGTGTCCCTGCCCATGGCAGGGGCTGGAACGAGGTGACCTTTAAGGTCTCCTCCAACACAAACTATCCCAGAATTCCATGTCCCTGTGGACCAGGACATCCAGAGGGCAGAGCAAGGAACAATCCTGAGTTTTAAGAAAGGATGCAAGCCGCTTTCCAGGAGCACCCACAAAAAGGGAGGGCTGAGTTCTCCACCCCGGGAGCTGATTTTAGCCACAATCACCCCTCTGGGACGTGCAAATTCTGTGCCCTTGGTGGTCCCCTGTCCACCTGCCCCTCTGGAAGAGCAGGAACGCCGCACATTCCGATAACCGCATCCAACCCGAAAATTGTACCGGCTCCTGCCTTGCTCCCAGGACTCGGGGGAAGGAGAGGACAATCCCTGCCTGCATCCATGGAGCTGCTCACCCTCCCCGCCCCAGAGGAACATTTTGCCACGGAGCGAGCATTCCCAGGGGATGAGGAACGTGGGGCTGGTCGTACCCAACACGTGACCGGCGGATCGCGGGGCCTTTCCCAACGCTGTGTGTGTCACCAGGCAGATCCACAGGCAGAGAACAAACCAAACCCGAGCCACCGACCCCCCAGGGGTGGCTTGTCCCCTCCCGGGACGATGGCACTGCACCCTCCCTGCACGCCTCCTGCTTTCCTGGGGGACGCTCCCGTCCTCCTTGGCCACCCCCGCTCTCCGACGGATCCAAGGACCGGAGATTCCCAGGAATCTCCGGTGTCCAGCAGGTCTGGAGAGCTCTGTTATCACCAGGAGAACGTGGATCACGGAATTCATGGATGGCATCACCCACTGGCCACGTTGGTGGCTCGCTGCCCTTTTTTTTTTTTTTTTTTTGTTTTTTTTTTCCCCAAATAACTTAAATCTCTCATTCCACAGAACAGAGGAGCTGCATGGAAACCCCTCAGGATCCGCTGCATGGCCTGACGGTCTTTTCCCACTAAATGCTCTCCAGGAACCTTTTTCTCATCCTTTGGCTGATTTTTTTTTTTTTGTCCTCCTCCTGGCTCTACATCACTGTCTCTCTCTCCTCTTCCACAAGGACCGTGGGTCTGTCTCCGTCGTAAAGCCCGGAGCCATTCAGGTATTCCTCATCTTTGTTGTACTGCTCCGGGCCGGAGGAAGGCATGGAATTCTCTGAGATGGAGCCATTTTTCACGTAACCTGGCAAATTCCGGTGGCCGTTGAGGGTCCCTGGGATAAGTCTCGTGTTGAGGTGCAGGGCAAGCGCCCCTCTGGTGGCTACATTTGTGATGCTGGTGTGGGAAACCATTGGTCCATAACTGTAGGTTGTGCTCCCACTCCGGGCTTTCCTTTTAAAGTCAAGTGCTAAAGTCCACCTGCTCCATGACTTCTTTATCTCTGCTTGGACCTGAGAGGGGGAAAAAAAAAAAAAAAAAGGAGGGGGAAAAAAAAAAACCCATGAGTGGGAGAAGGAAAATGCCGGAAAAATGTGGTGTCCGTAGACGGAATGGGTGGGGAATTTGGAATTTCATGGTCTTTATGGGTCCCTTCCGAATCAGGAGATTCTGTGATTCCATGAAATTGGAAAGAACGATAAATTCACATTCAATCTGCCCTTTTTGAATGGAATATTGGACACTGGGAAGCTTGAATGGCCGAAAACCTCTGGCTGGAAAGGTGAGGTAGCTCTGCCCAAGGGTTAAGGGATGGAGAGCAGCAGAGCCAGGATGGAATTGTCTCAATGTCCCATAAAAATCAAGTGTCAGTGGGAAAGCCACCTTGGGAGGCACCTGAATCCTGAGAAATTTCCCTAGGATGGCAATTTTAGACCGGGTCTAACTAGATTGCTACATTTAGGATGAGATCAGTTCCCCTTAGATTTTATCCTTGTTTTAACTGCAGAACATAAACAGTGATTTTTAATTTAGTTTAATTTTTTTAGTTTAGTTTAATTTCTCCTTAAAATCCATAAGTTTAGGTTATAATTTCCCCTTAAAAAATCCATACATTTAGGTCATAAATTCCCTTTAAAATCCATAAATTTCATTTTATGCCAGTCTGTGGAAGTTCTTCCCTGGGGTGCAGCCACTGACCATCCTTTGCTAATTTCTTAATTAGCAGCAACAGAGGGAATTAATGGAAATGAGAAAATTAAAGTATATTATTCTGGAAATAGATAAAAAAAAAATCAAAAGAGCACGGAAAAATCCGGATTTTTTTGTTAATCAGTGACTCTATCAATCTGTTTTTCTTCCTAATTTGAAATTAAGCAGCACTAAGCAGCACTTGAGCTAGGAAATTAAAAATTCCACTCTTTTTTTCTGCATTAGCTGCTTCTAGTAGCTCATTTATCGGTGCCATGTTGACCTGGGGGTTTTCCACCAGAAAAAAAAAAAAAATGGGGATTTGAATTTTTTATGGGGATTGATAGACCTTGGACTGCAAAATAAAGTTGTTTGTTGTAGAAAAATGAGGATGTGCTGATGTGCATCCACCTGGGTGTGGAATTAACCCAAGAAGGGAGGGAATGAAGGCGTTCACGACTCACCTCTCCATTGCAAAAACAGTATATGATGGCAACAAAAAATCCCTGGAAGGAGGAAGAAATGACAAATTAATGGGAATTTAGGGAAATTCGGGTCTCTTTTCTGCCCAGCACCCCCAAGGCTTCTCTGAGACTGGGGACATTCAAAACCTGCCGCGGAAAATGTGTGGTGAGAAATGTGGGATTGCTCAGTGGGGCAGGGGAGGGGAACAGAGAAAATTCCCTGTGGATGGAGCTCCTGGTGGACAAGGAGCCAGCAGAGGGGACAAGAGGCCAACGGGATCCTGGGGTGCATCGGGAAGAATTGGGAAGAACATTTTTTTTGCTGGACACATTTCCCATTTCCTTGCTGCAATTTGCAAGTAGAAAACAGAACTGCGGCGAAAATATTTTCAAATCCCCTCATGAATTAATTCTAGTGTACCCCAAACCCAGCCCTGCTTCCAAAGGCAGCCTTGCACCCACATTTCCCTCCTCTCCCCGTTGAAATTCCCGGTGTTTTCCCGGAGTTCCAATACCTGGAAAGAGTTGAACAGCATTTCATAGTGCATTTGAACTTGCCAAAGAATCCCTGACACGTCTGTGTATGGCATAGCCATGAAAACAATATAGTGAACGCCAAACAGAGGCATAAGGACGAGGGTAGATTTCAGCAGCTTCTGCAGGGGGAAAATGGGAAAAAAAGGGGGGGAAAAAGGGGGGAAAAAGGGGGGAAAAAAGGGGGGGAAAGGGGGGAAAGGGGGGGGAAAAAGGGGGGGGAAAAAGGGGGGGGGGGGAAAAGGGGGAAAAGGGGGGGGGAAGGGGGGGGAGAAAGGGGGGGGAAAGGGGGAAAAAGGGGGGGGAAAGGGGGGAAAAAGGGGGGAAAAGGGGGGGAGAAAGGGGGGGAAAGGGGGAAAAAGGGGGGAAAAAGGGGGGAAAAAGGGGGGGAAAAAGGGGGGAAAAGGGGGGAAAAAGGGGGGGAAAGGGGGGGAAAAAGGGAGGAAAAGTGGGGGGACAAAGGGGGGGGAAAAGGGGGGAAAAAGGGGGGAAAAAGGGGGGGAAAGGGGGAAAAAGGGAGGAAAAGTGGGGGGACAAAGGGGGGGAAAAGGGGGGAAAAGGGGGGGAAAAAGGGGGGAAAAAGGAATTAATGCATGGATAAACCTCCCTGGCATCACCAGCCCAGCCAGGTTTGTCGCTGGGCACAAGCTGCTGGTGGTTTTCTCCTTGTCCCCTTGGGTATGGGATGCTTACACGGGTGCTGTGGAATTCCACCTGGAATTCCAAGCTGTCGGTTCACGCTCCAGCACGTGCCAGTCCAAACCCTCAACTTGTCCCTGTGTGATGCTGGAGGTGACAACACTGAGGTGGCTTTTCCAGCCTCAGACCAAGTCCAGGCTCGGGTCAGGATCATGGGGGGGAAGGTGGAAAGGAAGGAAAGGAATTTGCGCTGCAATTCCAGCCCTCGGGCTCCAGCTAAAATCCACCAAATCCCCTTATCCCTAAAGGATGGTTCTCCATCTTCCCGTGGTCCTACACGACCTGCAGTGGCTGCCACTGCTTGAGCAGGAGGGTGGAGAATTGACTTCCAGAGGTCTTCTCCAGCCTCAACCACTCCGTTGAGGCAAGGCAGGAAAATCCACCCTGGATCAGAGGCTCCTGTGCAACGAGCAGATCTGGAGGAGAGGGAAGTGAGTTAGGAGTGGAATCACTCCAGATATCCAGGGGAAGAGGACAGAGCAGAGGTGAACACTCCCAGGAGGTGCTTTGGGCTTCAGCATCCCTTGGGAAAGCTCCTTTTTTTCAGGAAGCAGCTCCACCTCAGCACAGGATCGGTGCTGGGGACTCCACGGAGGCACCACAACCCGGAGTACTTGGCCGGGCTGGCTCCGGAGGGAATCAGCTTTGCCTGAAGTGACATTAAGTGAGGGCTTAGACCTCGTGCCAAGAGTTCCAGCAAGTCCCCGAGTGCAGCAGGGACCGGGAAGGGCAGGAATGACTCCCAGAAAGCCCCGGCACCGCCTCTGTCCAGCGCCTGCAAACCACCGAGGGAATTTAACACTTTAAAAGGAGCAGGCCGCATCCAAACCATAATTAATGGCAAAGCTTCAGCCAGGGAGAAGTAAATAAATGGATAAATCAGAGCCCTGACAGGGCAGCGAGGAGAACTGGGAGGTGTTTTCCTGCCAAATCCCCCTCCTGCCTCAAATGTGTGTTTGGAGAGGGAGGTGGGAGCAATGAGCTCATGGTTTACATCCCAAACCATTCTGCTCTCTCCCCTTTCCCAAGTGTCCTGTTGGGCAGTCCAGGAGATCCCGAGAAGCCTCGGGAGCTCTCAAGCAGCCGTGGTGTCCCAGCAATCTGATTTTTCCATCCAGTTTTTGACCATGCTACAAACAACCTGAATTATCAAGGGAGACGAGCTGGCAGAACAAAGGAAAACCAAACAAAAAACGAAACGAAATTGGAATCTTTTTTTTTCGGTTCAGCCAAGGCACTGAAACACCCGCTCAAGGGCAGGTTTAAACAATAGGCCAAGCTTAACAAAGCACAGGAGGAAAATAAAAACAAGCAAATAAACTGATACAAGTTTTAACATTTTTTATTTTTGCACTTTGGGTCCAAAAACTGGCTAAAGAGCTGGAATTCCTCCCTGAACTCCAGTAGGTTGGATTTGAAAGGTTTAGGAGAGTTTTAAATTGCTCTGCTTCGTTCTGCATTACCACACTTGGAAGACAACAAACTTTTCAAGTTATTTTAGGTGGCACCAGTGTCACCCTCCACAGCCAGGGGGGTGAACAAGGACTTTGCCCCATGCCAGAGAGGGGACAGGACAGGTGACACTCACCTGTACTGTTGTCTCGAGTCGCACCTCCCTGCATTCGTCTCTCGGAGCTTGGTTGCGAGGACTCTGATAATATTGATAAAGAGAATAAAATTTACCTGCAAGGAAAGAAAACAAACGACAAAGAAATGAGAACTGTTAAAAAAAAAAAAAAAAAAAGATGAAAACGGTGGAGTTGTTCAGTTGGTGTTTTCCCCAGGGACTGGGCGGGGGGGGGAAGTTCCTCCTGTGGAAAGGATGAGCGTTCCAGGGATGATCCCGGGGGTTTTTAACCTTCAGCGGGAATACGGAATGGCTCACAAGGTGCGGACATCTCACATGGAAACATCTGAGCCAGCCCAGCCCAGCAGGCACCTGGAGAAGGCCAAAATGGGGTTTTATTTGTCTTTACAGCCCAGCTGGGATTAAGGTCCACTCGGCATACCAGGAGCACTCGTAGGATGTCTTCCCACATTTCCACGTGCAAAAGGAAAGAGGAACAAGCCCAAGGCACCATGGTGAAGATACAGAGTGGACCTAACTGGAGAAGACAGCTCAAGAATGCAGAAGGGCAATGGAACTGTTGGATTTCTCCCATGTTCCCACTTCCTCTGGGAAGTGTTTAGGACGGAGCAGACAAGGACAGTCAGGGAATATCATCTACTGCCTTTCAGGGAGACACATTTGTGAACCCAGCTTGTGGCCAGGTGCTCATGATAATTCCAGTGGTGCCTGAGCACCTTGGAACAGGCCGTCCCAGGAAGAAATGGAATCCCCGTCCCAGGAAGGGGTGGAATCCCGTGTGGATGTGGCACCTGGGGACAAGGGTTAGTGGTGACCGTGGTGGTGCTGAGGGAATGGTTGGACTTGATCTGGGAGAACATTTCCAACCTTCACGACTCCTACAGGAACACGCTGAGGAAAACTTAACGGCAACGCCTCATGGGGAGGAGAGGTGGCACTGGGGAGATTCCCATCTTCGTAGAGCTCTTCAGAGCTTGGCTTCCCTGGATCCCACCAGCTGCTGGCCCAGCCAAACCCATCCACGGGGTTATGGAGAGGGTGCAGGCAGGCCCATCCTGCAACTGCACTGAGCAGATCCATGTTGTTGGGTAATGCCTACGGATTCCTCTGGAGCCTTCAGCGTTTCAAAACACTGAATTGCCACACCACACGCCGGCTCGGAGTTTTAGGGAGGGACCATTGTGAACCTCAAGCCGGACGGTCCAGGAGACCTCCTTGGATTCGTTTTGGATGGAGCCAGAGCAGATCCGTGTCCTGGCATTTCCATGGGAGAGATTTCTCCGCCGCAACCATTGGAGAGTTGTTCCCATGGTCAGTTATCCTCCCCTGGGAAAACCAGGAATTCCCTGAGCTGCTGAGCCAGCAGGGGCTGGTTTGCCATGGCTTTGTCTCCTGTGGTTGGATTCCTCCTCCTTTGAGGAGGCGCAAGCTTGTTTGGAACTGCTTTCCATAAAAAAAAAAAAGCAGGGAAGGTCGTGCCATATCCTTTCCGTCACTGGGATAGGCGTGAAAATTCTCTCCCATATCCATTTCCCTGTTTTCATGAGGTTTGTGGGGATTTTACACCCCTGCAACTCCATTCCCTGAGTTCCTGAAATTTCCTGACTGGCACAGGAATGATAAGGGAGGAATGGATAGACCGACAGGCAGGGAAGGACAGAGCCCGGGGGCATTTAATTCCTTGGAAACCATCTGAAAGGGAAACACCAAGCAGGATTTATGTCTCTATAGGAGCTTTAGAGGCTCCAAAGTGGGATCTTGTTTTGCATTTGTCGGCAAAATTAAAGATGCCCAGCCTTATCACATCCAGGAGGGAAACTCCTCTGATCTCCCCAAACGTGCTAAATTTGAAAAGAAATCCAGACAAAGGAATCACATCCAAATTAGCAGAAAGTGGAGAGATTTTAAACCCCTCAGCCTCCAAAATCCCATCCAGAAAATGCAGGACTTCGTCCAGCAACGTGGGGATGGCAGAAGCAGCCAAGTGAACAATACGAACCCACAGAAATTAAACAGACACAACCAACTGAATATTTTTGCATAATAAACAGCTGCATTTGCAAATTGCCAGGGCACAGGCACAGCTTCCTGGAGAAACCTTATTTTTCCAAGGATTAGCCTCAATTGGGCTCTTTGTCCTCTGCTAATTGGCCTGTAAATGAAATGCGATGGGGTCGCTGGAATTAATTTAATTGAACCATCCGAACTTTCTTCTCCAGCCTCTGCTGTTCCATTTCCAAAGATGTGGTCTCGGTGATGCGTTTCTTCCAAGGAATTGCTGGAGCCAGGTGGAGAATTTCCACCAAAAGCATGAAATCCAGCCCCGCCCCCAAACCCCAAAAATCTCACCTAACGGCACAGATGAGCACATCCACCTCAGAAAATTTCCTGCTCTTTGTGCGCCTGGTGTTCTTCTCACCCACACTGAGCATCTTCCAGGGCCTCCTGATTTGGGAGGCAGGAGGAAGAGCCTGATTCCAAACCCTCTGGACTGTGGAGAGATTCCCACTGGCTCCACTCATGGATGAGTGGAAAGGGAAATGGGATTCGGGGGAGTGCATGAGCTCTTTTACATGGATTCCATCAGGAGACTGAGCAGTGGAAAACCCCAAATAAGAAGAGGGGGGAAGAGGGTAATTAATGACTTCATTAATTAGGACATAACTGAATTCACCTGGTGCAGATAATTAACTCTTATAACGCCCTCTCTAGCTTTTTTTCCAGAGCTCCTCCTGTGTCGGGATAATATCACTTGGATCCTTCCTTCCTGCTCTGGCTCCTGGGTGGGGGTTGGAATAATCCACCCTCAGTGATTAAAGATCCAATCAAAGCTGGGATGGTTTAATTTCCCTTCCTACCTCAGGCTTCCCAAGCTTTTGGCAGTTCAGGAATAATGGGATGACCCTGAAACACGCCTGGGAAAAGCTTTGGTCCAGCTACAGACACCAAATTCCTTCTCTTCCGACTGGAGATACCTGGTAAGAATGTGCCATGGCCCCTGAGAGTTTCCAAGATCTTCTGGGTTGGAAATACTGCCTTGGGTGATGGTTTCATTGGTGATTTTAGGGTCTTAGCCCTGAAAATGTGGGATTTTTCTCTCCTTGAGGTCACTCACAAACCCTTCTGCCATATTCAGCTGCCAAAATTCCAGGCAGGACCCCTCAAAGTGGAGATGTAGGGACAATTATAAGGCAGGATTTTTGATAGCAGGGTGATTAGGAGCAGGAAATCCTGGATCAGCTCTTCCCAAGGACCCAAAGGCCTCCCAGCCCCTCACTCATTCCCATACTCACCACGATAGCTGCCAGGATGGGCACCTGAATAATCCACTTTAAATTGCCAGCACTCAAGTCCCAACACCTGAGGAGAGATGGACATCCTGTCAGGAAAGCATTGGAAAAGCAATCGGCTCAAGAGTTCTGCTGGAAAAATCCCCCTGGAAGGACGAATTCCTCCAAAGCCTGGTGGAAGAACCTTGCTCCAACCCTGCCTGCCCTCAGTGGGACTTTGGAATATCCCTTTTCCTGCTGTAAAGCCACTGAAAAATGAGAATATTCCTATGGTTGGCATGGTTCTGCTCTTTCCAGCTCTTTCCACACCCATCCAGACTCGTCCCTTCCAGGCAAGAATGGATCCTTTTCCACTTCTTCACTTCCTCACCAGAAAAAAAATCCCTACGTTAAGAGTAATCCAGGTTTTATGAACACAGGAGAGGTTGAACTGATGTGGGATCACAGAATCCTGAAATGGGTTGGGTTGGAAAGGACCTTAAAGATGATTTAATTCCAAATCCCTGCCACGGGAGAGAGGTTGCTCCAAGCCTCCTCCAACCTGGCCTTGGACGTTTCCAAGGATGAGGCAGCCACAGCTTCTCTGGGTGACCTGTGCCAGGGCTTCCCCACCCTCACAGGGAAGAATTTTTCCCAATATCCCATCCATCCCTGCCCTCTGGCAGTGGGAAGCTGTTCCCTGTGTCCTGTCCCTCCATTTCCTGATGAATAATCCCTTCAGTTTCCCTGTAGGCCTCTTCAATCCTGAATATATCCCTGCTCATTGCAGGGGGTTGGATTAGATGACCTTTAGAGGCCTTTTCCAACCCAACCATTCCATGATTCCCCCTTGGAATAAACCTGCACGACTTCCCATGGGAACAGGTGGTGATGGGGACAATGCTGGGGTTGCACACTTGCTTCCCGCGTTTCCTTCAACCCTGCCCTTGCAGCCAAAATCCCCCAAATCCTTTATCTCCATCCACCTTCAGTCCTTATCCCAGTGAGGACTGGGAGGGCCGGTTGGTGACGTGGATGTTGGGATGTTGGGATGTTGGGGTGTTGGGATGTTGGGATCCAACCCTCCGTCTGCCAAGAAGGGACAGGCTCTATTTGCTCCCAGGAGTCTCCAGGAGCCATTGGAAAAGCTGACTCAGTGTTAATTATCCTGCTGGAATTCTCTCCAGCTCTGGAGACAGGAATGCCACAGGCTTTTCCTTGTCTGATCCTGGTAACCCCCACATGGCAGCCGCAGTTTTCCCAGGCCAGCTCCTCAGGGAAGGCGAGGCCGGAAAGCCACCGGTGCTCCCTGGAACCTCTGTGAGGATGAGCTGGTGTCACGGACGTGTCACCCTTCTGCTGAGCCACCCGCCCAAGCCTGGAGCTGAAATCCCCTTTGGAAAGCAGCGTCTTCCCATGCAAAGCCGTTTGGGAATGCCTGGGGACCCTCAGGTGGAGGATCCTGGGAACATGGAAGCGCTTGTGTGGTCAAGCCTGCGAGTTTTGGGGGAAAGGCCAGGTTGGACAGGGCTTGGAGCAACCTGGGATAGTGGAAGGGGGTGGAATGGGATGAGCTTTAAAGTCCCTTTCGACCCAAACCATCATAAAATCCATGGAGGAGTTACAGTTCTACCACTCCGCCATGACCAAACCTCTCTGACCGTGCTGCAGCTGCTGTGTCCCAAATTCATCCCTGCCCATTCAGGATTTTAAGGATCTCTGTCTTGTCCCTGCCCAGCTGTGACACAGTCCCTTTATCCCCAGGGATAACAACCGCAGGTATTCCCATTTATTGGATCCTGCAAAATGAAAGGAAAAACTATCCTTCCCTTTCATCCACCGCCCTCCTCCAAAAGTGAATGACGCCAGAGTAGAATTCCAGCTTTGCCTGGTTCTTTCTCCTTTTGGATTCACCCATAAATCCCACAAGACTTTGCACATAAGAGGGAGAGAAGGAAACCCAGTGGGACTTACTCTGTGTCGGCCAGAGTGGCTCTGACGCTGGCCCACACTGTGACAAACACAGCAGGGAGTCCTGCAAAAGAACACAGGCGACACGAGGTCAGTGGGGACCGAGAGCTCCGGCACCGAAATTCCAGGTGGAGTGGGTTAGGGAAAGGTGGAAGGAGCAGCTTTTAGTTATTCAGGCATGACTGAGACTTGGAAAGGCTGAGCTTTCACATCCGAGAGCCGAACTGGTTCAGTTTGGGGTGCCCACAACAAAGATATTGAGGGGCTGGAGCGTGTGCAGGGAAGGAAAAGGAGTTGGGAAAGGTCTGGAAAACTCCTGAGGGAGCTGGGAAGGGGCTGAGCCTGGAGAAAAGGGGGATCAGGGGGGACCTTGTGGCTCTGCACAGCTCCTGACAGGAGGGGACAGCCGGGGGGGTCGGGCTCTGCTCCAGGGAACAGGGACAGGAGGAGAGGGAACAGCCTCAGGCTGGGCCAGGGCAGGTCAGGGTGGATTTTGGGAAAATTCTTTCCCAAAAGGAGCTGTTACACATTGGGACTGCCCAGGGCAGGGACGGGGGGGGGGGGGGTCCCCCATTCCTGGAGGGATTTAAATCCCTGTGGATGTGGGACATGATCAGGGGTGGCCTTGGCAGTGCTGGGAATGGTTGGACTCCAAGGCCTGAGAGTGCTGGAACCTGAGAGACTGGAACCAGCTTTGGCCAACTCATCCCATGGGAAGCAGAGAACTCTGCTCTGGAGCCAGGCTGGGAGAGCTGGGAATGTTCCCCTGGAGAGGAGAAGCTCCAGGGAGAGCTCAGAGCCCCTTGCAGGGCCTGAAGGGGCTCCAGGAGAGCTGGAGAGGGACTGGGGACAAGGCCTGGAGGGACAGGACACAGGGAATGGCTCCCACTGCCAGAGGGCAGGGATGGATGGGAGTTTGGGAATTGGGAATTCCTGGCTGGGCTGGAATTCCCAGAGCAGCTGTGGCTGCCCCTGGATCCCTGGAAGTGTCCCAGGCCAGGTTGGGCACTGGGGCTTGGTGAAGGTGTCCCTGCCCATGGTAGAAGGTGGAATGGGATGATCCTCAAGACCCGTTTCAACTGAAACTATTCCATGATTCCAGTGTTTTTTTTTGCAGCACACCTTCTCTAAGATATTTCCTCCCTTCCTTCACATCAAGGAAAGGTAGAGCAGGAGTCAGGCTCCGACAGTTTCTCCCTGAAAATCCCTGGATGGATTGGAAGCTCTGTTAAATTTGAGGGAACTGCTGCACAAAGCAGAGAAATGCTAAAATTTAAGATTATGCTTCCAAAATATCCAGCCAAAGGTTCATTCCCAAAGGAACCATCCTGATTTCAGCACAGCTACCCCAGGCCATCATCTTTTCCCTATGAAACGTGGAAAAAAAAAAAATCCCCAATATCCAAATGCAACCTTGTATTTATTTTTTTTTTTTAGGGTCCAGTTATTTGTACAACTGAGTCCCCTACTGGCTTCCCTTAAAAAGCAGGATCCAATCCACAGTAGCTTCCACAAATTTGGGAAGAATGACCCCTTTCAGGTGGAAAAAAAAAATTATTAAAAAATAAATAAAGGCGACATTTATCAGCGGGGACTGTGAAGAGGCTGTTCCCAGTCTAAGCTCACTGGGGCTCGGGGATAAGCCCAGGCTTAACTTTCAGCATGCACTTAAGTCTCATTAGGGTGCTTAAAGGTTTTCCTGACCACGGGGTGTGGAGCAGGGACGGCTGTGTCCCAAACCCGGGGACAACGGGGCCCTTATCCAGGCTGGGAGCTGGGAATGCCGAGGTAATATAAGAAAGCATAAATAATTAAACACAGAGCCTCACTCAGGCCCAGCGCTCCTACAAAGCCACATTTATAAGGAATTCATCCCGCTCCACAATTCCCTGTGCTGCCGGCACTGGGAAGAAAATCCTTGACCTGTCGCACTGGGAGCTTGGAGCGAGGGAAGTGAGGGCTCGGGGAAGGTGACAGGCACCAGCTCTTTCCTCCTCCCTGCCATCCACCTATCCATGGAAAGCAGGGCAGGCTCTGGAAAATCATCCAAGGTTTAAATGGATTGAATTTTTTGGTGCTCTTTCAGTTTATGTCCACGGAGGAACTGCCATGTCGAAAGGCTGCCCATGAAATTCTGGATATTCCCACCACAGCGAAGCTCTAAGCCTGAAGGATGGATTTTTTTTTTGAGATTTGGATATATTTGACAGGAATTTGTTCCTCTCTTGCCTGTCCTGAGCTTCAGAAGAGACACAATTCCCATTCTTACTCATCCTGTAACATGGGACTTTGAGCTCGCAAGCA
>NC_071571.1:1710935-1870590 GCF_024509145.1 Vidua macroura
GGAAACTCCGCCAATTCCCAGCTTCTCCAGTGCCAAGGAGTTTGGCACTAAGCAGCTTTTTGCTGCCTGGTGTCTGGCAGTGCTGGGTCTTATTTTCAACAAACCCCGTTAAAGGATTACGAGGGCCTTGTTAAAATAATGCCCTCGGAGCTTATTCCTTATTGGAAGGAAAACAAGGATAAACAGAAAGGGTTCTCTCATCCCCAGGGTTATTGCTTGGAGTGCTTTGAAAGGAGAAAAAAGGAGGAAAACTGGCAGGAATTAGGGAATATATAAACACACGCACACATTTGTCTGGGGATATAAAGTGAGTTTTGTTTCATTTCTGCTTTACAGCCCTCGGAAAAAAAAAAAAAAAAATTAACAGCTCCCCCCCGCTAATTAATCTAATTAATACTGGTGTTTGGCCATTGCATGAAAAGTTTTACCTTGGAGAAATAATCAGTTAAAAGGGAAAAGGGAAAGGAAGCCACTCCGAAGGGGAGTTGCTATATTTACCTTTTTAATGGAGTTTAATAAATGGGAATTAGAAATCCAGGGATTTTTTTGCGTCGGCCGGGACGACGACAACAAAATGGGAAATTTTAAATGGTGTTTGCCACAAAGTGTTCACGTTTTCCAAATAAAATGTGGAAAGGCTGGATGGCTCCATGGAGAGCTCCGGGAGCAGGGGGCATTTCCCTCAAGGCTTTGACTTCATCCAGAGCGGGAAAACAGCAAACAGGGAAGATCCCGATGGGGCTGATCCCTGAGGTCTCCTGTGCTTCATGGGGATCAGATCCACCCTGTCCTTCTGCAGGTGGAGGAATGGAGCATCTGGAGCCAATGGGAACTGAGCAGGAATCTCTGGGATGTCACCCCAAGACGGCAGCTCAGAAGATTGGATGATGAGTGGGAAACGGCGTTCCTGGTGGGATGGGGAATATCACAGAATCCCAGAATTCCAGGTTTGTGTTGGAAGGGCCCTTAGGGATCATCTTGCCTCAACCAGGGACACCTTCCCCTGTCCCAGGCTGCTCCAAGCCCTGTCCAACCTGGCCTTGGGCTTGTGACAGCTGCTTAAAACTCATCCATTTGGAAAAAATTCCTGCTGTCAGAGGAATAAAACCAAGCTGATCTCTGTTTCTTGTAATGTTCAGGATGACAGGGGCTCTTGAGCTTCAAATGTTTTTTTTTTTTCTGATTCTGGCCCAACTTTTGAGTCATTTTTCTTGGGTTTCATTGGTGGACGCTCAGCTGCAGGAAATCCGAGGTCTTGAGTGGGGTGGGTGCATTTATAGAACCCTGGAATGGTTTGGGTTGGAAGGGAACTTAAGGATCATCCCGGTGCCATGGGCAGGGACGCCTCCCACCGTCCCAGGCTGCTCCAAGCTCCATCCAGCCTGACCCTGGGCACTTCCAGGGATCCAGGGGCAGCCACAGCTTCTCTGAGAATTCCATCCCAGCCAGGAATTCCCAATTCCCAATCTCCCATCCATCCCTGCCCTCTGGCAGTGGGAGCCATTCCCCGTGTCCTGTCCCTCCATCCTTTATCCCAAATCCTGCTCCAGCCTTGGAGAGGAGTGGGGAGCGCCCAGGCTGAGTGACTGGAATTTCATGTCCCAGGTCAGTCCCTGGCATGGATTTCTCTCCCCAAATCCACGTCCGACCGTAGAATGGCCACGCTGGGGCAGCCAAAAGTCCTTCCTTGCCTCCCTGCTGGTTCCTGGAAGCGGGAATGGAACAGGGCAGGTGTCCATTGCTCTTCTCCCAAATAACCCAAGTCCAGAGGTGGGAGACCTGGAGATCAATCTGCTTTTGGAATCTTGCTGGTTTCAGGCACCCATGGATTCTTTGACAAGGAATTTGTGCTGGATACTCCAATTGCTGATTTAATTTGAGCCTCTCCGGTTCTTCTGCTGAAACCAGGAATGGCCAATCCCTTTTCCCTTTATCTTTTCCCATGGATTTGAAAGCCCTCCATCATCTCCCATCAATCCATCCTCAATACTTCCATTAATCATTCCTCCTATCCCCCCCTTTTTTTTTTTTTTTTTTTTTTTTTTTTTGATCTTTGCCTCTATCCCAAAGGACTTTTCCATCTTTATTGTGGTTTTCAGACCTATTTTGGCTTTTGGAGCTGCCGTGACCAGAAATGTTTGGCAGCAAGATCCTGCTGACAGGAAAGGGGATGTTTTCCTCATCCCATTCCAATGTCGCCATCACACGCTCACACCTTCACTGGCCCCTATTCCCAAAATTCCAGCCTGCATTAATCAGATTAATGGAGCAGGCAGAAAGCCCCACCCTTTAATTAAACTTAATCAAATGAAAATGTTACATCCCAACCAAGTCCGTTGTTTTCTTTGCTTGTACACAAGCCTGAATGCCCTGGAGGCAGGAGCAACAAATTCCCAATGATTTTCCAGGAATGCTTTGTGGAGGTGATTGTTGACCAGGGGGAAAGCGGTGCCATGGATTGTTCTCAGAGTTTACTGGGACTGAGTTGGAGCTGAGTGTCCGGGAACATTCCTTGGCACAAATAATTTGCTAAAATTGGTGCAGCCATCCAGACTTTTGGCTGAGGGCGGAAAAGATCCGGCGTCTCCTCGGATCCATCGTTTGGTGAGTACGAGCAGCACAGCTGTTCTTCCCTTAAAATTCCTTGTGGATGCCTCAGGGAGCCTTTGGTGAGGGGAAAAAAAGGCTGGTTATGTCCCAGATCATCAATATTTGAGATTTCATCTGATTATAAAGTCAGGGGCATCCAGAGGGGATTTTAATCTGCTCAGGGAATCTTGGAATGGTTTGGGTTGGAAGAGACCTAAAATCCCATCCATTCCCACCTCCTGCCTTGGACTATCCCTGGGGGATCCAACCTGGCCTTGGACACTTCCATGAATCCAGGGGCAGCCACAGCTTCTCTGGGCACCTCTGCCAGGATCTCACCTCGCTCAGAGCCAGGAATTCCTTCCCAAAATCCCATCTAAATCTACTTATTTCAGCTCAAAGCCATTCCCTGTGTCCTGTCCCTCCATCCCTTGTTCCCAGTCCCTCTCCAGCTCTCCTGGAGCCCCTTCAGGCCTTGGAAGGAGCTCTGAGCTCTCCCTGGAGCCTTCCCTTCTTCAGGATGAACATTCCCAGCTTTCTCAGGAATTCTCCAGGCCCTTCCCAGCTCCCTTCTCTTCCCTGGACGCGCTGGTGGAAACTGGAGGTCCTGCTCCTTCGCATCCCTCCCATTCCTTCATTCCCTCAAGGAGAAGAACCATGCCGTGTTTGCTGAAAATCTCCAGTTCCACTTCTCCATGTCCTGGAATTCCGTTGGTTTATCGCTCTCGTCGGAACTCCTAAGATTGTCTTTAAAACCATCAGAATTTTTAGCAACAAAATTCCAAGATTTTGGACTTTGGTGGCAGCATTCCCAAAACTTCCTCGGTGGTTGCACCAGCTGGGAATGCACTTCTGACTCCCAAAGGAATCTGAGGTTTTCCTTGGATTCTGAGAGTTGGAATTTTCCCAGAAAAAGAACAAAGCGTAACATAAATATTCCAAACTTTTTTTCTTTTTAAAGAGGGGGAAATTCTGTTTATGTTGTGTTTGCTTTGTTGTCCCTGCTCTGTTTGGAATGCCGAGTGTTTCCAACCCTTGCTTGTCTGGGAACGCGTGGTCCCAGGGATTTCTGCGGGAATGCTGATGCTCTCACACGTGCTTGGAAAGGCTTTGTGGAACAAAGATAAACGGAAAATCAAATAACTGACAGTGAAAACTTTTGGTCTCATTTTCTACTTTTTTGTCTCCTTTTCCTCTGCCAAAATTGAAGGAAATTTTCTTTCTGCTTTTGTCCTATTTTTGCTAATTTTTTTCCCGTTATTTCTTTAAATCAGATTAAACTTCAGGAGTTTTTATGGAGGAAGGCCTGACTTCAGGAGCGTCCTTCCCAAATTTTTGTTCTAAGGAAGCTGAAGCAAAATGTGCTGGAGAAGGGTTTGGATTAGATTTAGTCCCTGATGGCTGGGAGAGGGTGGTGAGGCGCTGGAAGGGATTCCCCAGGGAATGGGGACATTCCCAAGGCTGCCAGAGCTACGGGAAGGTTTGGACAACGCCCTCAGGGTGGGATTGTCTGTGCAGGGCCAGGATTGGGACTGGGTGATCCCTGTGGGTCCCTCCAGCTCAGGACATCCCATGGTTCCGTGATTCCATGACAATCGTGTTCCCATTCCGTTTCTAAACCCCAGTTCCCGGGCACAGCCACCCTGAGACTCCCCTGGGGGCAGCCAGGGGGTCGGGCTCTGCTCCCAGAGAAACGGCCTCAGGGGGAGGTTTGGATTTCAGGGAATATTCTCATGGAAAGGATTGTCCAGCCCTGGCAGTGGTGGAGTCCCCGTTCCCGGAAGGATTGAAAATCCATGTGGATGCGGCACTTTCTGGGGACTTTGCGGTGGCCTGGGAAGCGCTGGATGATTGGACCCAAAAAAGGCTTTTCCAACCTCGACAATTCCATGATTTTTTCCATGTTTAGGCCTGACACCTTAATTCCATCATCCATTCTCATGGCATTACAATATTTTTAGGGGATTCACCAATCTTTTGGGATAAATGCCAGGAATACCCAGGAAATTTCTTTCCAGAAGAAAGGCTGGGACACCCAAGGCCTTCTAAGTTTAAAGAGGTTTGAACAGGATTGGTTTATGTGGAATTAGGAATGAAGGGTTGGATTCAGGAATACCAAGGAAACGGGGTGGGGGAAAAAACCCTGAAGAAGAGATTTTGAACTCGGAAAAGGAATTTTTTTTTGCTGCCACATTGTAAGAAATGGAATTTTAGTGGAATTTATCAACTCACAAATTTCATCCTTGCAGTACTTGATGCTCCTTTCTCCAAATCCCAAGTCCTGGCTGATTTCTCGGCGTGAAAGATCCCAATGTTGGCACTGGCGAGGTCCAGAAAGGGAAAGTGTTGCTTGTTCACCAAGGAGGAAATAATGGTGCAACTCCTGGAATGTGAAAACATCCAAAACTTTATAAAAGAGGATTAAAACTCCGAGGGAAAAAGCCTTGAGCTTTGCAGGAAGCAAAACAATTCCAATGGGAGCCAGCAAGGGAGAACCATGAAAAAAAAAATTATCTATTTATCCTGCAAACTGAGGGAGCTTGGAAATAATAAAAACTTCACAAAAGCATTCCTGTTCATGGGAATATTGTGGGGATATTCAAAAAAGAGGGTTTTTTTGCTCCTTGAAAAAAGTGAAGAAATTTAAAGTTTATCAAGACTGACCCTGTGTGTCTGAGATTTTTATAGAAAATAATTCACTCAGTTTGGTAGGGAATATGGATAAAGTGGAAATGTTGCCTGGAATAATTTAGAGGAACAAGGATTAAGTGGAATTTTTTAATTTGGGCTTGAGCGTAGAAAGGAATTTTGAGAGATTAAAAGCTGCTCAATATTTAATAAAAGATGGATAAAAATGGATATTGGCCTCAATCGGGAAAATCTGGGACACAGAGAAAACAAATGGAGGCACAAAACTGATTTATGGCTCATGGAAGTGGGTACTGGGGAATGTGGATAATTCCAGAAGTGGGAAGAAGTCTGGGAATTAGATGGAGATCCCTCGGAGAGGTGGTGAGCTCATAACCAGCCTGGATTTGCCGATGGCTCCAGACCTCCTGCTCCATGCCCAGAAAAGCTGGAAATTCCTTCCAGGGATGTGCTCCGTTTGGGAGGAAATCTCAGGAATTCTCCTCTTTCCAGGGGCAGAAGCTGTTACACCAGGAATGGTTAGGGATGCTTGTCCAGGAGAGTGGGAAATTCCAGAAGGTCTCAAATTCAAGGGTTTTAAACAATTCCAAAGCTTCAGGCAAATGGAAATCCCAGTGTCCAGCCCACTGGGTGGCATTGGAAAACTCGTCTTTAAGCTGCTCCTAAGTGAGCCAAGCTTAGCTGCATAAATTAACCCAATTGATTTGGGCTGAAATGAGCTTTTAAATAATTGCAGAAACATCTAAAGCAGGATTTTCAAGAATTAAAATAGATTTGAGCCAAAATAGCTCAGAGAATGTGAGAAGTGTCCGTGAAAATTCCCGACTCCTGGTTGCTTCCTACTCTTCATCCCTGAGCAGTTTAACTTAATATTAGAGAAACGTTAATTAATATTAGCAAAAATGAACCATATTTTAATTAATATTCATACACTCCTCCCAGAGAAGATGAGCAGCCCTAATTTGAAGTCAGGGAGGTCGAGGCTGGATCACCACAGACCTGGAATGGGAATCTTTGCACATGGAAGTCATTCCAGACATGGATTTCACACCTGGATCACCACAGACCTGGAATGGGAATCTTTGCACATGGAGGTCATTCCAGCCTTGGATTTCACACCTGGATCACCACAGACCTGGAATGGGAATCTTTGCACATGGAGGTCATTCCAGCCTTGGATTTCACACCTGGATCACCACAGACCTGGAACGGGAATCTTTGCACATGGAGGTCATTCCAGCCAAGGATTTCCTACCTGGATCACCACAGACCTGGAAGGAGATCACTGCATGGAGAAGTCATTCCAGCCTTGGGTTTCCTGTCTGGATCAGTACAGACCTGGAATGGGAATCATTGCACATGGAGGTCATTCCAGACATGGATTTCACACCTGGATCACCACAGACCTGGAATGGGAATCATTGTACATGGAGGTCATTCCAGCCAAGGATTTCACACCTGGATCACCACAGAACTGGAATGGGAATCTTTGCGCATGGAAGTCATTCCAGGCAAGGATTTCCTACCTGGATCACCACAGACCTGGAAGGAGATCACTGCATGGAGAAGTCATTCCAGCCTTGGGTTTCCTGTCTGGATCAGTACAGACCTGGAATGGGAATCATTGTACATGGAGGTCATTCCAGCCAAGGATTTCACACCTGGATCACCACAGACCTGGAATGGGAATCTTTGCGCATGGAGGTCATTCCAGGCAAGGATTTCCTACCTGGATCACCACAGACCTGGAAGGAGATCACTGCATGGAGAAGTCATTCCAGCCTTGGGTTTCCTGTCTGGATCAGTACAGACCTGGAATGGGAATCATTGCACATGGAAGTCATTCCAGCCTTGGATTTCACACCTGGATCACCACAGAACTGGAATGGGAATCTTTGCACATGGAAGTCATTCCAGCCTTGGATTTCACACCTGGATCACCACAGACCTGGAATGGGAATCATTGCACATGGAGGTCATTCCAGACATGGATTTCCTACCTGGGTTGCCACAAACCTGGAATGGGAATCTTTGCACATCCCAGCCAATGATTTCCTACATGGATGACCAAGACCTGCAAGGGAATCATTGCTCATGGAGGTCATTCCAGACATGGATTTCCCACCTGGATCTTCACATACCTGGAAAGGGATCACTGCATGGAGCGGTCATTCCAGACTTGGATTTGACCTGGATCACCCCAGGCCAGCTCAGTACTGTGGCTCCTTATGAACATCCCATCTCCTCTCTGGAGCACTTGGAATATCCAGAAAGGAAAGGAAACAGCTGTGGACAAGTTCAGGGATTGGAGGTACGAAATTCCAAGCTCTGCTCTGGGAGGTGCAAATCCCTGGAATCCTGTGCCATTCCTCAAGGTTCCCACCAATGCTCTTCAGACCAGAATTGGACTTTCCAGCTCTCTCATTCCCGCACATAATTCCCATTTCATGAGGCTCAGGTCTTCCAGGTTGGAATGAATCCCCCTCCTCTTCCCTTGATGTCATGGATTAAAGGGAGGCTGCTGGCTGGATCCTCCTGGCATTCCCAGGATACGGAGATTTACAGCTCCCATTACCTTCCAGAGGAGTTAAGGGCCTCATCAGAACCTGCTCCTCATCAGAATCTGCTCCTGGTTTATGGCTGTGGCCCTCCAGCCTCACTAATGATCCCAGAAAATCTTTGGGAGTGTTCCCAGTCACCTGGACTCACTGGGAGTCATGCAGGGAGTCTGGGGAACAAAAATCCTTTCTTGCATCTGGCTTTAATTACCTTTGGTTTTAATTAACTTCTGGGAGTTTCATATCAGTAATGTGGAAAAAGCAGCTTTTCGTGGAGGTTTGTTTTCCGTACAGGGAAAAATTGCATTCCATTTATCCCGTCCCATCACCTGCGGCCTCTGAGAGGCTTTGTCCAATGCCACTGGAATTCCCCGTGCTCCTGGAGGGATCATGGAGATGATCCTGGGCAGTTCCCCATCCTCTTATTCCCCTTGCATCAACCACAAAGTCTCCCCTCTCTCTGATTTTTGATTCTAGCGGGTGATAATTCCTCATTTGGCCAAAAATTCCAGTTGGATTTAAGGATCTCAGTGGATTTGAGAGCTGGAGGGAGCAGATGGAATTGGGAATCTCCAGGGAGATTTGTCGCCTTCTCGTGCTTAAAGCGGGCTTGTAAAAAAGAGGGAGAGGGATTTTTTACACAGGCAGGTGGTGATAGGAAAAATGGGAATGGTTTTAAATTAAAAGAGGGAAAATTTAGATTGGAAGTGAGGAGGAAATTCCTCCCTGTGAGGCCCTGGAGAAGCCGTGGCTGCCCCTGGATACCCCTGGAAGTGTCCAGGGCCAGGTTGGACAAGGCTTGGAGCAGCCTGGGATAGTGGAAGGTGTCGGGGTTGGAATGAGATGATCCATAAGGTCCCTTCCAACCCAAACCAACCTGGGATTTGGTAATTCTGGGATAAGGAGTGAAATCCCTGAGTCAGGGAATATTCTGGACGCGCCACTCGCACTTGACCCGTGGCAAAGACACCGCAAATAAAACGGTGGGGAAATGAAACCCTGAGAGAAGGAAAAGCTTTTCCACACCCTATGGAAGCAGGCCATGGAGAGCACCGCCACGGGAATGCCACAGGATTCAAGGAATGGGATTTTCCCTACCCAGGAAAAAGAGCCACTCCATCACTAAATATGAGCGGATTGAAAGGTTTTAGGGTTGAGGGAATCTTTGAGCAGCCTGGGAGAAGCCTTAGGAGGTCACGGATTTTTCCGTAGTGTCTGGCAGAGCTGGCTGATCCCAGTTGGAGAGGGAGCACATTCCTGGAGCAGACATTTGTCCCCCTGCGGAGTTTGTGTCCAAAAGGGGCAATGAAACATCAAATCCGGGCTCCTGAAATCCACGAAGTGTGAAATCATCCGAGTCATGACTGGGAATTTCCGCAGCACTTGGAATTTTCTCCTCATTATACTGGAGAGCAAAAATCCGGTGGTTCTGGAGGGTCAGGGGACACTTTGATTTCCAAATATCCTTCGGGCACTTGGGAGTGTTGAGTTGAGGATTTGAAGAGTCTTTTCCAAACTAAATTATCCTAAAATTCCATTATTTTGGTGGTCAATCCTGCAAAGGCAAATCCACAAAGAAGCTGAGTCTCTCCTAAAATCCCTGCTTGGGGATCCTCCACAGGACAACTCTCAAGGCCAGGAATTCACCAATGGATTTTGATATCCCTGAATATCTGCCCAATAATCCTGGAGCTGGATATAAACTCCAAATCCTGCTCCTGCTCAGCCTGATCCATGGGAATGTCCCCAGAGGGGCCGGAAAGGACAATTCCCAGTCGTTGGTGTGGCCAAGGACCCGATCCCACACAAATCCCACAGCATCCCCCAGCTCTATCCCAGATCTGGCTGTCCTGGAGACTGGAACAGGAGAAAATCCCATGGGACATGTGGGATTATGCCAAATACCACCAGGGAAAAGGCTGTAATATTAGGGGAGAAGCAGGAAGGAGAAGCTGGAGGATGATGCAGAATTGGATAATTTGAGGGGACATCACTGAGCTGAAAAATCTGGGAACGTGAGGGAGAATATGAAATTAACTGGTGGAAGCCAATAGGAAAAAGCATCCTTAGGGAAACATCTCCAGAAAATTCCTTGGAAAGGTTTCACGGCCAATGCAGTGGGTTTGCTGCCCAAAATTCCTGGGGGAAATTCCAGGGCACAGAAGCCGTTTCCAGATTCCCTGAGCAGCTGCGGGTTGGTTTCCCAGAAGGGGTCAGTCTTTCCCAAGGATTTGTGGGGAATTACCTGACTCTTCCAAAGGGAAGCGCGATGCCTGGATGGATAAAATTTGGGAATAGCAGCTGCAGCCTCAGGTGAAATCGAGCTCATTGCAAGTGGGAACTCACCTGGATAATTTGACAAATTACTGACCGCATATTCCTGGGATATGGGAATTAACCTTGGAGCAAGTGGGGATATGAGGTGGGAACATTGTGTTCAGAAATCCCAGGATGTGGGACTTCAGCCTTGGAGTGAGCAGGGGATGAGATGGGAATATTGTGCTCAAGAATCCCAAGATTTGGGAATTAGCACTGTCTTTGAGTGACAGAGGGGGCGGAGGTGGGAATATTGTGCTCAGGAATTCCAGAATGTGGGAATTAACTCTGCCTTGGAGCAAGCAGGGGGATGGAATGGGAGTACTGAGCTCTGGAATTCCAGAATGTGGGAATTAACTCTGCCTTGGAGCAAACAGGGGGATGGAATGGGAATATTGTGCTCAGGAAAGTGCTCGACATTCCCATTTTTTTTCCCTAAATCTCCTCTCAGGTGCTGTAGCAGGAAAATCCTTTTCCCTGCTCTGAAGTTCTGGAAAAGTCCAACTCTGGTAGCAGAGCTTTAAAAGCTGATCCTGGGATGAATCCCAAAATTTGGGGAGACCCTGGAACCTTCACTCTGTAATTCCATCCCTCCTCTTTTCCACTCGTGTCTTATCCAAATTTGAGCTTGAAATCCCTGGGAAGCCACCCTGAGGAAAGGCACTGGTGATTCTGGTGGATGGAAAGATTGGAAAAGTGGGCATGAAATCCATGTGGAAATCCTTGGATTCCTGCAGTGAGGGGGAAGATCCTAAAAGAAGAACCTAAAAAGAAGATCCAAGGTAAGAAACAAAAAAGGGAGAAGAGGAAAATGGGGACACAGGTGACAGCCAAGGAATATTTTAGTTGGTCACAGCAAGGATAAACTTTTTCCTGGTGAAATGAGCTATAAATCATTGGAAAAATAACAATTAAAAGCCATTTTAAAAATGATATTTCCTGTTTCAAGCCTGAGATTAAATATTTCACCTCATAAAAGCCAGCGCTTCCTCCTGGATCTCCAAAATCCGCTGACTCTGGACTGGGTGAAGGATACAGCCCAGATTTCCACCTGGAGGCGTTCCCGGAGCAGGATCCCACCTAATTCCTTGTATGGATTGGTATTGCTGGAAAACCCAACCCCAGCGTGTCAGAATCCTTCCAGTCAGGGCAAAATGTTGCCTTGGGATAGTTACAAAAAGCCAGGAGGGAAATATTTCCTTTCATTTTAACGCTGTTCCCTTTTCTCCATCCGTCAAAAAAAAAAAACCAAAAAAAACCAAACCAAAACAAAACAAAAAAACCCAAAACAAACAAAAAAAAAAAAAAAAAAAAAAAAAAAACCCAAAAAATCCCATCTTTCAAATTCTGTTTGTTCGTTCTTCCTTGTTATCCAGGCAAATTTCAGTCACAAGGACGATTCCTTGGATTTGAAAAAAATTGTTGGGAGTTTCTGGGAATTCCATGAGGAAATCTCAGTGGTTTTTGGCTCTGGTTTGGCCATTTTCTTGTTCCATTTCTCTCTGTGTATCAGAGGATAGAAATAAATATATTTCAGAATATTTCTAAGGATGTTTTCCCATAATATTCTTAAGTATATTTTCCATAATATTCCTAAATATATTTTCCCTATGTGCAACTGTCGGGATCAGAATTCCAGCATGAAATGGATCGGATTAAATACAGACATCTACATTTTCCTAATAATCTGGGTTCTTCCATGTCAATGGAGCCTCAGGATGAGTAGAATCCCACCCATCCTAAAATTGAATGATTTAGGAATGAGCCCATCCATCCTAAAATTGAATCCTAAGGTTGGAAAAGACTCCAAGATCATCAAATCCTTTGTTGTCCGTCAAATCCAGGGGAAAGTGCTCAGGTGGATTTCTGGAGTTTTTCTCAAAACGTTGCTTTTCATAAAGAGCTTGGTTTTCTGGTGCAGTTAAACCAAGGGGATTCTTTTCCCCTTCCAGAATCTTCTCCATATCCACCACTGTTCCCAGGTTTTGGGATAAAGAGGAGGAATTGGAAGGGACTTTCAAGCTCATCCCATTCCACCTCCGGCCATGGGAAGGGACACCTCCCACTGTCCCAGGGTGCTCCAGCCTGGCCTTGGGCACTTCCAGGGATCCAGGGGCAGCCACAGCTGCTCTGGGAATTCCATCCCAGCCCCTCCCCACCCTCCCAGCCAGGAATTCCTAATTCCCAATCTCCCATCCATCCCTGCCCTCTGGCAGTGGGAGCCATTCCCTGTGTCCTGTCCCTCCAGGCCTTGTCCCCAGTCCTTCTCCAGCTCTCCTGGAGCCCCTTCAGGCCCTGCAAGGGGCTCTGAGCTCTCCCTGGAGTCTTGTCCAGCTTGAAAAATCCCAAATTTCCCAGCCTTTCACACATATTCCCATTCTCTTTCCGTTCTCCTTCCCAGAGTTTGTGCTCTACCCCTCCCACAGGAGCTGGTGCCTCTCTCCCCTTTGGATGCAGCTTGGAAAGAGGATTTTTAGTTCCTCTTTTCCTTTTTCCTTCTCATCCCCAATTTGCAATTTTCACTTCCCAGCACTAAGACCAAGTCACTCTTTCCTTTTTCTCCTCCTTCCTGAAGTAAAGAATTAATTAGGAATTTAAACACCATCAGTCACTCCCCTTTTCCCCTTCCCCCATCCCGCTCTCCCTTTCCCCCCCATCCCAACTCCTGGAATATAAATCATTTGCTGTGGTCTGCAGCTCAGCTGGAAAAACCAACAAGCCGGGTCTATAATGTCACCAGCATCTCATTTAGGGGATTTATGGGGTCTGGCCTTAAGCACTTGCTGCTTTACAGCCTGTGAGTTCACTCCTGCAGGAATTCCCTCCGGATTCCACCTCCTTGTCCTTGACTCCGGCTGTCCGGCTGATCTCGGGAGCTTTTCAAAAGGTAGATCCCCATCCCTTGGAAAATGGGATCACGGCTTTGTTTCCATCCCTGGTTGGTCCTAAAGAGGATCACAGCACATTCCTGCAGCCAGGAAAGGCTTGGAATTGGGATGTGCTGGGTGCGGGAGGCAAATGGAATAATTATCCAAGGTGGACTTGTCGAGGTTCACACATTGAGTGGGAAGAACGTGGCTGCCCCTTCCTTTGGGCTCCCTCTGAGTTTTCTGATTTTCCCTCAGTTTTCTTATTTTCCTTTGAGTCTTTCCCAGTGCCTGGAATTGTCAGGGAGAAGGGAATCACCAAGTTGCCACTCCCTGCAGGGTTTTTCCTAGACAAAGGAAGGACGAGGTGAGGTTCCTTCACCAGCTGGTGGCAAACACCCCTCAGCTGAACCCTGCTGGCTCCAGTGGCCTGGTGACAACATTCCAGGAGCCGTCTGTCCCCGGAAGAGCCAACCCTGGGGAGCAGCAGCTCCAAAAGTCCATTAACACCCCAGCACACATCCCGGAGGAACGGGATCAAAACTCCTTGGAGCCAATCCGTGCATCCAAGCCCAGGTGTTGTTCAAGGACCAGCCAAAATCTAGGTCGCACCTTTTTTGACCAAGCTCTGCCAGATTTAGGTTGGATTTTAGGAAAAGGTTCTTCCCCCAGAGGGTGCTGGGCACTGCCCAGGCCCCCCAGGGAATGGGCACATTCCCAAGGCTGCTCCAGGAGTGTTTGGATAACGCTCCCAGGGCTGCCCAGGGTGGGATTGTTGGGGTGTCTGTGTTCTGGATGATCCTTGGGTTCCTTCCCACTCGGGATATTCCGTGACTCTCTGACAGACCCCAGGCGCACGGGAATGAGACCACTGACAGGAATTTCAGGATTAGGTCCTTCCCAAGGACAACAGACCCTTCCCTTTAGCTCCAGATGTCAGGGAAGGGTTCTTCCCCCAGAGGGTGCTGGGCACTGCCCAGGTCCCCAGGGAATGGGCACATTCCCAAGGCTGCTCCAGGAGTGTTTGGATAACGCTCCCAGGGCTGCCCAGGGTGGGATTGTTGGGGTGTCTGTGTTCTGGATGATCCTTGGGTTCCTTCCCACTCGGGATATTCCGTGACTCTCTGACAGACCCCAGGCGCACGGGAATGAGACCACTGACAGGAATTTCAGGATTAGGTCCTTCCCAAGGACAACAGACCCTTCCCTTTAGCTCCAGATGTCAGGGAAGGGTTCTTCCCCCAGAGGGTGCTGGGCACTGCCCAGGTCCCCAGGGAATGGGCACATTCCCAAGGCTGCTCCAGGAGTGTTTGGATAACGCTCCCAGGGCTGCCCAGGGTGGGATTGTTGGGGTGTCTGTGTTCTGGATGATCCTTGGGTTCCTTCCCACTCAGGATATTCCATGACTCTCTGACAGACCCCAGGCGCACGGGAGTGAGACCACTGACAGGAATTTCAGGATTAGGTCCTTCCCAAGGACAACAGACCCTTCCCTTTAGCTCCAGGTAGATCCAGAGCCAGCTGGGACCTGGCCCAGCTCCTGGGACAGCTCCTTCCCAATCCAGTGAAGAGCAGGGATCCCAGAGTGACTTTTCCTGGTGCCAGTGTCCAAATTCCTCTGTCATTTGGAGTAGGGACACCTGGGTGGCTTTGGAGGCACTCACCCAAACTGGCAGTGCTGGGGGTTAAACTTCCTGGTTGGAAAATGGTTCTGCCTGGGGGAATGTTCTGGAAAGGCATCTCCATGATCCTGAAGTGTGGGACAGACACCAAAATTGGGTTTGGCAGCAGAAGAGCCAATTTTTCCTTGTTCTCAGCCACCTCCTCCATGTTCCCAGCTAACTTCTCTATGTTCTCACCCATCTTCGGGCACAGGTTGGATTCCGTGATCTTGGATGCCTTTTCCAGCTGAAGTAATCCCGTGATTCTGTGATCTCCTCAAAGTTCTCAGCCACCTTCTCCATGTTCTTACCTGTCCTGTCAGAGTTTGGACTCCAAGATCCTGGAGATGTTTTCCAATAGAAATGATTCTGTGGTTCTGGGATCTCCTCAGTGTTCTCAGCCACCTTCTCCAAGTTCTCATCCACCTTTTCCATGTTCTCAGCCATCTTTGGTCACAGGTTGGACTCCACGATCCTGAAGGTCTTTTCCAACGGAAATGATCCCGTGATCCTGTGAATTCTGTGATCTCCATGTCCTCATCCACCTTTTCCATGTTCTCAGCCATCTTCATCTCAGGCTGAACTCGATGATCCTGGAGGTCATTTCCAACCAAAATGATCCTGCGATTCTGTGATTTCCTCAAATTTCTTATCCACCTCCTCCATGTTCTCCTCCATCTTCTGTCACAGGTTGGATTCCATGATCCTGGAAGTTTTTTCCAGCTGAAATGATCCTATGATCCTGTAATTCTGTGGTCTCCTCAAAGTTCTCATCCACCTTTTCCATGTTCTCAGCCATCTTTGGTCACAGGTTGGACTCCACGATCCTGAAGGTCTTTTCCAACGGAAATGATCCCGTGATCCTGTGAATTCTGTGATCTCCTGCTCCATCTTCTCACACCTGTGGCTGCACAAGGATGTCGGTGTGGATTTGTAGGCATTTATATCCCAGGGATAAACCCAAGGATAATTCCAGTTCCAGGCTCCGGAGGGAAGAGATGTTGTCTCTCTTTCCTACCCCTTCACTCGGATATTTCCAATCTGGATCTGTTTTCCAGGACAAACTTTCCTTGGGACAGAAAGATGTGCTGCAGTGTGGGTAATTTCCCTCAGTTTGGGATAAATAACAGGATGATGATGATGATGATGATGATGATGATGATGATGATGATGTTTCTTCTCTGGACTCCACCCTGGGAGATATCTCACGGAATCCAGTGGAAAACTGGGGAAAAGGTCTATTTTCAAGGATAACCTGGCTTGCTGAATTATTCATGGCACATTCCTGCTTTGAGCTGCAGGGATGACTTCAGACACTGAGAAGAAGTGGGTTTAATTAAAAAAAAAAAAAAAAAAAGAAAAATAATGAAAAAATACGGATGCAGATCCTCATGGAGCATTGATTGTGTCCGGTTGCTCTCCTCACCCTCAGGAATCTGTAAAACTTCCCAGAAGGACAACGGGAGCAACTCGCAAAGGACAGAGAGAGTGGGGAAGGGTTTGTGGATGGGAATCCACCCAAAATCACACCACAAATGTGTGGGAGAGCCAGAAGGAAAGGCTGGATCCGTGGATCCCACCGGTTTATGTATGTGTGGGAACCACGGAGGCCATCCAGAGTCACTCCCAAATCCCACAAAACAGCTCCCACCGCTGCTCCAGCGCTATTCCCAACCATTCTGTCGCTGTTATTTGCTTTTCCAATTGGGCTCATTCCTGAGGGAAAGATGATCTCATGGGGAGGGCATGGATCTAAGACTAAGGAGAGAAAAGGCTTTAGAAAAGATCCTTTGTTTCAGGGGCAATTTTTGGGAGAGTTTGTTGGAAGATTTTCATTTTCTACCCTGAAAACATTGAATTTTTCTCAATTTTATTTAATTTTGACAACTACAAGTTAAAAAAAAAATAGTGTTTATGGGATGAAATATTTCGGCTGTGTTTTCCAATCAATTTCTCTCCAATGAAAAAGCTTGAATGCTGGAATTTTCTGCTCAAATATTCCAAATAAATCCATTTTCTCTTTCCCACTTTCCCTCCAAAGTGAGAGGAGCTCAGGAAAACCACTTTTTATTCCTTGGGTTCTCACCAGATCCATTCTCATCACAGACAAAGAAATAAAGGAAATGACACTGGAATTTTTGGGATAATAAAGGGCCCTCTCCTCATTCCCACAATTTTTATGCAGATCAGTTCTGAATAAACAGAAATATTCCCATTTTTCTTTTCTCCATGGTTCAATCTGGGATTGGGAAGAGTGATGTCATTTAACAGCTGCCTCCACAGAAGCCAAGCTAGTAAATATCCTGTCTGTCATTCCTCAGGAACTCTGGAAAACCTTTTGGAACAGGAAGGAGCAAAATCATTGGGACAACCATGTCTGGATTCTATTTTGACATTAAATCTCTCGTCTTGGGGTCTCAAACTCCTTAATGAAGCCAAATTCTGCCAAAATGGGTGAGAAAATGATGATTTTTGATGGAAAAATGGAGTGGGATTCATCCTGCTGAGGGTTCCATCTCAGATATCCATGGAAAATCAGAGCCAAGGGACACGGGAACTTCAGGAGCTGATTTGCCTCAAATGTTTGTGGATCATCAAAATTCCAGGGTTTTCTTTTTGACTCCCTGGAGAGTGGAAGGAGCCAAAAGTACCAGCTTAAAACTTCCAATAAATCCAGTGCAAGGTGTCAGGGAAATCAGGGATAAGCTGGATTCATTCCCTCCCCACAGTAAATCGTCTTTTTCCCGGAGGATTTTTTTACTTTTCCTTTGTGTCGTTCCTGTTTTAGGGAGGATTTTAGGGGGGTTATCAATGAATCATGGAATGCTGGAATCCTGGAATGGGTTGGGTTGGAGGGGATTTAGGGCTCCTTTAGTTCCTGGAATCCCTGGAAGTGTCCAAGTCCAGGTTGGAGCAACTTGGGATAGTGAAACTCCTGCTGATGGACTGGGATAAGTTGATCCTTAAGGTCCCTTCTAACCCAAACCATTCTGGAATTCTGGGATTCTAGGATAAATTGTTGCTCTTTCCCCGTGCTTAATGGAGAATGACACCTCCAGGAGATGAGTATTCCCAAATCCACCTCCGCAGATCACGGAACCATGGGATGAACCAGCTGTCACAATCTGACCTTACAGCATTCCTAGGATATGATTTTCTTGAGGAAAATCCCTTTGCTCCGTGGATCTCTGGGATGGAGAAGTTACAGCTGTGTCCATCCACTGGGATCGTCCTGGAAGCTCAGTGGGAATATTCACCCCTGCTCCAGGATAGGGGAACCCTTTCTAGTGAACCCTTCTGGGATTTCTGATCAGAATTTTGGGGTTCTGCTTCTCATCCGCTGCACATCCCAAATCCGACCCCACATCGTTGGCTTCCTTTTAAAAACATTCCCGAAATTCGGACCTTAATGACACGGCGGTAAATTACCCACTGAGAGCTCTGCTCCTGAAAAACAGAGCAATTCCATCTCCCGGCACCACCACCTCCACTCTTGGAGCGAATCCTGTGGAATATAAACAGTGGGAAGCCAAGGGATTAGGGGGAGGTAAAAGAGTGGGATTTTTGTTGTGTAACACTGAGGTGTGACGAGGGCCAATCAGGAGCTGATCCAGCTCCACTTCCAGCCCCTTCCTTAACCTCATTCCCTTCAAATGTTTCCCCTGCACACAATCCAGCAAGGGAAGAATTCCCCTCTTTGAGGTTTTTCCATGAAAAAAAAAAGGGAAATCAAAGAAGCTGAGAACCTGGAGGGTGAGTTTTAATTAATACTGGTTTTAATATTTAATTAATACTGGTTTTAGTTGAATGTGTCCCCACCTACGTTCCTAAAGTCTTTCCCAGCCCAAGCCACGCTGGAATTCTAATTCACACTAATTTATTTCTAAGATTAGTTTAAAATGAATTAAAAAATGGGCTTTCAATTAAATTAAGCCTAATAAAAGATTAGGCTTAATTTAAATTGAAGTAAAATTTTAATTTAGTTGAAAATGAATTAAAAATTAGGGTTTTGAGCACAGGAAATGCTTCAGCTCACTTCCAGCTGGGCTCCAGAGCTTCACTTCCAATGGCATGGAAAACCAACTGGAATATCAGATGTAACTCCTGGATCTTTCTCTTCATAAATCCTGGGGGTCATTCTGCTACTAAAGTTCACTGAGTCATTGAAAATATTAATTATCAGTTTCACATTCCAAATTTCATCCATTAAAATGTCCATATTTGGAAGAATCTTTATTTTTAACCTCCTTTCCTATTTTTAAAGCAAACTGCAGATCTTGATTTGTCCCATCAGTGATGATTTATACCAAAAAAAATGAAGCATTTTGAAGCATTTTTGGGTGTTTTTTTTCCTTTTTTTTTTCTTTTGGGTGGGAGTGTTTTTTGGTCCTTTTTTGTGGGTTTTTTTGTGGATCTGGTTTGGAATATAATTAGAAAAGAGGAAAAGGGATTAGAGAAGGAGAACAAAAAGCCAAAAAAACAGGAAGGGATATTTCCAATCGATTTTGCCTTGGTGAGATATCGAGTGATTAAACATTAAATAATTGAACAGAAGGAATGGGGATTTATCCCAATGTCTCCCAAGTTTCCTTTCCAGCTGATAAGCACTAGAGCTGCAGGAATATGGATGTGCTGGCTGGAATTTTTCCTGGGAGATCTCTAATCCAACCTTCCACTCAGAGCAGGGAGAGGTAAAGGAAGGTTGGGATTTTGGATCAATCAGGAACGAGGATCTGGATCAATCAAGATCAATCGATTTGAATCTAGATCAATCAAGATCCAGAACAGAAGCCAAGCTGGACAGGGCTCGGAGCAGCCTGGGGTAGTGGAAGGTGTCCCTGCCCATGGAACGAGATCATCCACCCCAAACCATTCCATGATCCTATAAAAACATTCCCAATTCTGTATTTCCCTTATTATTAGTTTAAAAATAGCTCTTTTTAATGATCATTTTCCCTCTTACAGGAAGCAGGTGCATTCCTAACTCAAAACCCCAGAATCCCAACCCCCAGTTTCCCGTTGGGAGCCAGTTGTGATGGAACATTTTCCCAAAAATGCGGGGCAGAATAGAATTTGTTAAGAAATAAATAATGAAGACAAGAGCAAAACTGACGGGCAGCAGCCAAAGAGAGGCAACATCCGCCCATCCCTGATTCCCTGCTCCCAAATTCCTGTGCCAGCCTTTCCCAGGCTTTTTCTCTTTCCCTTTCATGCCGCTGGGAAGGGCAGGGCGGGATCAGGGATCCCTCTGTCTCTGTTTGATGCCTCGCTGAAGGCTGATAACATTCCCTGCTGACAGCAGAGGGATGATTAGCACGGATATAAAGGAGGGAAGTGTCCGGGAAGGAATTTTTTCCATGCCTTGGCCGCCGATGGCCTCAAAGCCTCCATTGTTGCTGGTGGCCAGGTGAACAATTTGTGCCTCTGAAGGAGGGAGATACGGATCTCCCGCATCCCTCTGGAGTGCCATCCCAGCCTCCGGGACTCCTCCGACCTGCTGGAATGGCTTCAGAGGGCGTCGGATGTCAGAAGGGATGTGGAGGCTCCTGGAATTTCCTCAGCTCCGGCTCCACGCCGCGTTCAGCTGTGCAGGTGTTGGATAAAGACACCGAGGTCTAACTTGCAGGGATATTCCCAAAAATCCCTCCAGGTAGAAGTTTCTTTGGGAAATTCCTCATTGTGAGGATTTTTTCTTTATTCGTCTACACCAGGACCAGGTGAGAGTTTTAGGGATGTAATTCCCTGGATAATTCTCCAGGTTTGTCCTGACTTGAGCAGAATGAATCCAAGGCCAAATTGGACAACCAGAATAATCCTTGTGCTGCTCCAGAAAAATTCCCACCTTGGACAGGTTCCACCTTCCATCAGGATGAAAACCTCCTTGGGGGTCTTACAGTTTTGGAATGATTTAAGAAAAGACTTCCCCCAAATTTATGGAGCTGTTCCAGGGGAGGTTTAGGTTGGATTTAGGAAAAGATTCCTCATCCAGAGGGTGCTGGGCACTGCCCAGGCTCCAGGAATGTTTGGACACCAGTCCCGGGGATGCACAGGGTGGGATTGTTGGGGTGTCTGTGCCGGACTGGGAGCTGCACTGGATTATCCTTGTGGGTCACTCAGGATATTCCATAATTCCATGGTTATTTCTAATGCAGAACATGAGAGTCAAGCCAAATTCCCAACTCTTGCTTCCAGCTGCGTTCCTGTCCTGGGGATAGGAATGAGTTGATCTTTAAGATCCCTTCCAACCCAAACCACTCCGTATTTCTTCCCTGAATCCCACAGGAATTTGGGGATGCTGCTCCCTGTGTGTTTGGAGGCTTTGGGAACAGAGCTCAGCAGAGCTTCTTCTGGGCTCAGTTTATTTTCACCCATTGAGACTCGATCCTTAATATTTTTAGAAGAAATTAATGGAATTTTTGGCCACCAGGAGCAGCACCTTTATGGGATTTTGGGGGAGTTGCCATCTCCCTTCCAAGGCAAGCAACCTTAAAAAAAAGGGGGAAAAAAATAAAAAAAGAGGGAGAAAAAGAAAAAGGACCCATTAAAGTGAGTTTTAAACCCAGAAAAAACAGATTGAATGTCGGACTTCATCCCACTTCAGAAAGCGGAGGAGGATGTGGTTTGTCTTTGTTTTATCCAGCCGTAGCTTTGTCCCAGCTTGGAAAAGCGGGATATTAACTCCAGTGGGACATCACCGAGGGATCAGCAAACCCTTCTGCTGCTGCCTGAAGGCTCCCTCAGTTGTGTGAGTTGTTTTTTTTCCTCGGTGAGAATTTATGGCCGGTGATTCACGGAGCGAAGCCGTGTTTATTTTCCTTTTCCAATGATATTCCGCACTGCCCGTGTTCCAGGAAATATGACATAGCTGTTATTGCTAGGAATGAGCTGCTGCCGGTGGTTTGCATCCACAACGGCCTTCGGAAGGAAGGAATTCCTGGCACTGCTCCTCACGCTGGAGACTTTCGTCCTTTCCGATATTCCTTGTTTGTTTTTTTTCCAGATTTGCAAATCCAACCAGGAGATAATGAGGAATTTCCACCTGGGAAGGGGGATTTGGGGTGCGTGTGTCATCTCCTCTGGAATAGCTTAGCACATTCCCGGTGTTTGCATTCTGCAGGATCCAGAAGGATTTGCATCCATTTATGGCCACGTTCTCCATCCTCAGTGGGGGAAAAATGGGAACGCCTCATCCAGAGCCACAGGAAAATCCTACCTGTGCAAGGGGGTCCAGCTCCAAGGTCGTGGAATCATGGAATGAGTTGGGATGGAAGGGAATGTAATCATCCCATTCCATGGGCAGGAACAGCTTCCACTATCCCAGGTTGTTCCAAGCTGGCCTTGGACAATTCCTGGGATGGGGCAGCCACAGCTTCTCTGGGAATTTCATCCCAGCACCTCATCACCCTCAGAGACGGGAATTCCTTCCCAAAATCCCATCCAAACCTCCTCCCTGTCAGTTTGAATCCATTCCCCTTTGTCCTGTCCCTCCATACCTTGGAAATATTCCCTCTCCATCTTTCCTGTCGCCTCCTTCAGGTCTTGGAAAAACACAGTGAGGTCACCCCAAAGCTGGAAGAAATCCACAGCAGATCCAAGTTTTTCAACATTGGTGCCCAGAATCCAATGGTTTGAGGGAAAACTCTGCCTGAAGAGGGGAATTATAATCCTTGCACTTGGAATGAGCAATTTTCCAACAGATAAAGAGGGGAATTCCAGTTGTGGGTTGGTAGAACAGCACTGGAAGGACGTTGGATGGGCTTGGAGCAACCTGATCTCCATGGAGATGTCCCTGCCCATGGCCAGCTGGGTGATCCTTAAGGTCCGCTCTGATCCAAACCTTTCTAGGATTCCATGGAGATCGGGTAGTGACGTCATAGTTCCACCAAAACTCTCAAGGAGAAAATCATGGAAGCTGTTGGAATATCGGACATGAACCATGGCCAAAGACAGGCAGTGGGCAGCAGGATCATTCCACATTCCAACAGGCACAAAGGATGTTTTCCTGAGGTTTTTCCCCCCTCCCAGCTCTCATCCAAACCCTGGCATTTTCTGGAGACCAGGAATTTGCTGAGCACCCTCTGGTTTTGCTGGTTTTGGCCGGCATCGAGCCGCCCCCATTGGCTCTATCTGCATCTCAAGGAAATTATAAGTGGTTAACGAAGAAAATCTGAATTGTGCCAAATGTGGGACGTTTTGGCAGCCTTTGAATCCCAAAAAATCTAATTCCCACCCCTTTTTTCCCCCTTGTTTTTAGGGAACAAACCCTCGTAACAAAGATTTCTTGGAAACACCACCAAAATTGATGCTTTTAATTAAAAAAAAAAAAAAAAAAAAAGAAAATAGAAGAAAAAAGCAAATTAAAAGAGTTAATGCAATTGAGGGCTTTTTGTTTTTGGGTTCAATTTTCCTACTGGAAAGTTGGAAAAGGTTATGGAAATAAACATTTCTTTTTGCTGTGCCTAAACATTTTTGTTCCAAGGAATAAATGTATTTCCTGGATGAGGAAAACAAAAATACAAGGGCAAAGCAGCTTTGCTTTCAAAGGTGGAATTAGAAACCAGATCAAGCAGATCCACCTAGATCCCTGGAATATTTGGAGGAGGGTCCCAGACCTTGGAGTGGGAGCTCAGCCTTTAAATGGGAAATATTTTGTGTCCCACCAGGCAGAGATTTATTCCCATTGATTTTAAATCCTCTCGGACATGGAGACTCCATCACTGCCCTGGGCTGGAAAACCCTTTCCATGAAGGAATTGTTCCCAAAATCCAACCTTAATCTCCTGTGGAACAACTTGAGGCTCTCATCCTGTCCCTTTTTCCTTGGGAGAAGATCCCACCTCCCACCTGGATCCATGCTCCTGTCAGGGAATTTTGAACACTGATCCAACTGAAAGTCCTGTCTTGACCAGGATTGCTGGAGCTGAAATTCCCGCCAGCTCCAGTGGGGAAAAACTGGGATTTAAGGAAAAATCCCCCTCTCATGGATGAGAAAATGAACCCACAAAGTGAGTCCTGCATCTCTCTGCTCTCCTCTTCAGGAATATTTTTCTGCTTCCCAGACTTTTCTTATTCCCTTCAAATATTTCCCGTTGTAAATTCCTTCTCCACTTCCAACCTGACCCATCCTGGGTCTCTCTGTCTCTCAATTTCTGCCCCAAAACAAGCAAAAATGGGGATTAAACCCAAATTTTCTGCATTTTATGGAATATTTTAAACCTGGATTATCCAACTGACAAGGACACAACTCCTGCTAATGCTGCTCTGGGAGAAATTTAGAATTAATTACAATTAAAAGATGAGATTGTTCTGAATTTGTGCGTCCTGCAGCTGAAATCCAAGGATTTGTCGGACTTTGGCACCGCTGGAGTTGGGTGGGATTTGGAGACCCCACTGTTCTGGTTATAAAAATTGAATGCACAAAGCACGAAATAAACACGGGATAAACAGGGAATAAGCCCAGGATTCTTGGGGTTGGATAGCACAGGATGAGCTGGATTTTTCCAGAAAAAAAATCCTCATTTTTCCACACAAAATCCCAGCGTTCCAAATCCACCCAGGACGGGGAGAGTCCTTGGAGCTGTGCCAAGGGGATATTTGGGAAAGCGGGATCGACCTGTCCCAAAAATGCGCCAGGAAAACCGGCGGGATTTGCATCCCACTGGTCGATTTAATGGTGGAATTGATGGAATTTTCACCATTTTACCTTATTTTTTTTTAAAAAAATTAATTTTTATTCTTACCATTTAAAAATGTTTATTTTTACCATCGTTGCCCCTTTTTACCATTGTCACCATTTTTATCGTTTTTTATTTTTAGTTTTACCCTTCAACCATTTTTTAGCGTTGGTTTCGCCGTTTTTCCATTTTGAATTTTTCATTTTGACCATTTTTTAATTTGTAGTTTTAGTTTTACCGTTTAACACTTTTTAGATTTTATTTTTACCATATTTACAATTCTTGTAATTTTTATGATTTTACCTTTTTTTACTTTTATTTTTACCCTTCAACAAATTTTTTTTGGTGTTTTTACCATTCTGTAAAATTTTTACCAGGTTGCCATTTTAATTTTTTACTGTTTTCCCTTTTTTATTTTTGCCATTTTTTACTTTTACAATTTTACAATTTTTAAATTTTAGTTTTACATTTTTTTTGTTTTATTTTTACCACCTATCAAGTTTTTATTTATGTTTCTACCATTTTTTATTTTAGTGCTATAATTGAACAATTTTTTAGTTTTAGTTTTACCATTTTGCCATTTTTAATTTTTATTTTTACCACTTTTCTAATTTTGTTTTTTGTTTTGACTATTTTTAATTTTTATTTTTAGTTTTACCATTTAACAATTTTTCTTTTTTATTTTTAACACTTTTTCATTTTTTATTTTTACTATCTTTCATTTTATTTTTACAATTTATTAGCATTTTTCACTTTTATTTTTATAATACTTTATTTTTATTTTTACTATATAACAACTTTTTATTTTTATAATTTAACAATTTTTTTCATTTTTTTACCTTTTTAAAAATTTTTAACCATGTTGCCATTTTAATTTTTACCATTTTTCCATTTTTAAATTTTACTTTTACAATTTTTTGGTTTTATTTTGATCATTTTTTAGTTTTAGTTTTACCATTTTTAATTTTTATTTTTACCACTTTTCCATTTTTGTTTTTTTATTTTGACTCTTTTATTTGTAGTTTTAGTTTTACCATTTGACAATTTTTAGTTTTAATTTTTGCCATTTTTGTCATTTTTTACCATCTTACCATTTTTATTTTTACCATTTTTTAATTTTACTTTTACGATGTTACCATTTTGTTATTTTTATTTTTACAATTCTTTATTTTAATTTTTCCGAACAACTATTTCTATTTCTATTTCTATTTCTATTTCTATTTCTATTTCTATTTCTATAAAAATTTATATTTATATTATATTTATATAAAAAATTTTATTTATATTTATATAAAAATTTATATATTTATATTATATTTATATTTGTTGTTATTTTTATTTTTGTTTTTCCCGATTTTCATTTTTACTGCTTCACCATTTTTTATGATTTTACATTTTTACTTTTATTTTCACCATTTTTGATTTTGATTTTTACCCTTTAACAATTTTTTGTTGTTTTTACTTTTTTTTTTTTTACCATGTTGCCATTTTTTATTTGTTACCATTTTTCCTTTTTTTTTTTTTTTTTTTTTTTTTTTTTTTTTTTTTTGTGGTTTTTTTTTTTTTTTTTTTTTTTGGCCGCTTTTTATTTTTATTTTTTTAGTTTTACATCCAAGATTTAAATCCCTCTGGGATGGGGATCCCACCCCTCCCTGGGTGGCTGTGCCAGGGCTGGACAGCCCAAAAATGACCCAGAAAATCCAAAGCACTCTGGGTTAGCGATGACATTAATTAATTCTCTCTGCAGAGATTCATTAATGTAACAAACCCATTTAAAGGGCTCAGAGAAATTCCAAAACTTTGCCTCACAGTTTTTCAGGATTTCACACTTTGTACAACAAAAGTGATGAAAAATTTCTTAATTTTTAACTGTAGTCAGAAGTAGAGCTCAGAGGGAAAGAGTGGCTGGAATCCTTTTCATTTATAATTTATCTAGAAATAGCTTCTATAAATTAAGGGATAATTCAGTTAATATCACCGCTTATTTTTGTAATGATTTTTGATGAGGAAGAACGTAAATGTCGTAGAATCATAAATCCTGGAAGGGTTTGGGTCGGAAGGGGTTTTAGGGATCGTTCAGTCCCAAATCTCCTGCCGTGGCCAGGGACACCTCCCACCATCCCAGGCTGCTCCAAGCCCCATCCGAGCTGGCCTTGGGCACTGCCAGGGATGAGGCAGCCACAGCTTCTCCTGGAAATCCATTCCAGCCCCTCCCCACCCTCACAAAAAAAAAGTCAGGAATTCCTTCCTAGCAGGCTGGAAAACTGGGAATTCAAGCGTTGACCGAATCCATGGAGCTCTGTTGTAAGGAATTGGTAAGTAACTGGTCATTATCTCCTGAATTTCCCTAAAACGCTCTAAATTCTGTTTAATTTAAGAATAAAAATCAGCTGCTGCAGCTGGAGGATTCGGGCAGGCTGATTTTTGGCTAAAAACTTCGGCGCAAAAAATTCCCCTAAAAGTTGTGGATGTCGGCAGCCCGATCCCCAAAGTTCGAGCCTTCGTTTACCTCCGTGTGGAAAACAAACAGAAATTTTGGGATGCCACTGGTTTGATGCCATCCACCAACTCTAGGAATGGCACCCTCAGTTCCTCAAATCCCAAGGGTGGTTGGGATGGAATTCCATGGGATGTTGGGGGAGCTCTGGATGATTCTCTGGGATGCTCCTGTCGGCATCGCAGCTTAAACGCCACAAACTCCTCAGGGCACCATTCCAGACTGAATTCCCTTCCTGGAAAAGGAAACCTTGGGGTGAAAGCTTCAAAATCCTTCAATTTCCAGCCTTGGAGCATGGATCGACAGCTTGAGTGGAATCCCATTCCTCACATTCCAAATGTTTCCGAGCACTGCATTAATTATTCACTGCGTTAATTATCACCGCCTCAGGCTGGACTTCCAAAACTTCCAAAGGCTCTTCAGCCCAGCAAATTTGTCATTCCAGCATGGAGCAATCCTTCTTCCCGGCTGGATGGCTGGAATTCCTTCCAGGAGCTGTAAAGCTCCACGTGTGGCTCCGAGTTATTTTAATGAGGATTCCCCTCAGGGCTGTCCAGACAGCAAATCCCATCAACGGGGGAAATTCAACTCCTGACCTGAGGCTCCGAATCCATTCCGAGCCTCATAAAATCCACCTGGAGGCTTTGGATGGAGCGGGAATGGCTGGAGGCTGTGGAATGCACAGGTAGGAAAGTCCCTGCTTTATTTCCCGGCGCTGATTTGTCTCTGATTTCTCCTCACGAGTCCCAGGGTGGAGTTAAACCCGCTCTCGTTCCGTGAGCTGCCGGGGCTTTGTGCCCTATAAATTTCCAGACAAACCACTCATTTTTACCCCTTTTTTTTTTTTTTTTGTTTTCGGTCGTTCCTTCAGTTCTCTTGGAGTTGCTGGAGGGCAGATGTGGGGTTGGTGAATAAATAAAAAGTCAGTGGGGATGTGGGAAAGTTGGGCTTCCACACAAAGCCTAAAAATCTGGGAATAAGCAAATAAATCCTAATTGATTTGGAGGGCAGGTGATTTCTGAGCCAGAATCCCAGGATGGATTGGGTTGGAGGGGATTTCGGGATCACCAAATCCATCCCTGCCACGGCAGGGACACCTCCCACCATCCCAGGGTGATCCAACCTGGCCTTGGACACTTCCAGGGATCCAGGGGCAGCCACAGCTTCCCTGGGAATTCCATCCCAGCTCCTCCCCACCCTCCCAGCCAGGAATTCCTTCCCAAAAATCCCATCTATTCCAACCCTCTGGCATTTTCAAGCCATTCCCCATCGTGAACAAATTATTCTGCTCTTGTTTATCCCCCCACACCCTCAAAGACAAGGTGATTCCTTTGCTCCCGATTTTCTGTGGGATAAGGAACGAGGACATGGCTGGGTCCAGTGAATATTTTTCAATCAGATCCAATGAATATTTTTCAATCAGATTTCCATAAAATCCACACGCAGAGAAAATAATCCTAATACTGGAATAGAGCCGGTGTTGAAACTTCCTTTTGGCTGGGGAGAACTTCTGGTTTCATCAATTTTCCTGTCAGAACTCGACCATTTTTTTTTTAGCAGCCCAGGAATCTGTGGAAAATTCAGGATGGGAAAGTGATTTGGGGGATTTTAGGTCTCTAAAAATGCAAGAAAAATCAAGGAATGGGACTGTCAAAGGAAGAAGCATTTAAATTTTTAATTAAAAGCTTTAATTAAAGCTGTTTCTGTAGGGCAGGAGCCTCACAAAGCTCATCCTGAGTCGGGATTTAGCCTGGAATTTAGCTGGGATGAAGGAAACTGGAATCAGCCTCTTGCTGTCAGATCTCCCTCATTTTTGTTATCCCAAGGTTTCCCCGAAGGCTGTGGGATGAATTCCTTCTGTCAGGAAGTGCTGGGGCTGCGAAGGAAAGTGCTAATCCAGGAGTTCAAAGCCTGGAGGAGGAAATCCAACCCTTCCTCCAGGGAATTTTTTGAGGGAAGAGCGGTTGACCACAAGAAAATAAAAGCTCTCGTGGCTGACTGGGAGCTGAGTGAGGAGGGTTGGTGAGGAGGAAGCTGGGAATGACGAAATTCCAGCTGAGGAATTCCAGCAGGGAGGGAGCAGCTTTTGGGAGATCTGCTGCTTCTCAGACCATGGGAATTCTGCAGGGAAGGAAAGGGGAGAGGGATAAGCCAAGGATTTTGGGAATTCAAAGGAAAAGAACTTCGATTTCCTCCCTCTTCTTGGATTTTAGGGACAAAAATCTTATAGGAATGAATTCCCTTGGTTTTATCCTTGGATAATATCAGTTTCTGGGTATCTGAATTTCCTCTGGATTTTCCCACATGAGTGGGAAGTCAGATGGCTTCAAAACCTACAGCTCATCCCATTGGGAGAATCTCAGGGTTCACTCACAATTCCAAGAGGTTCTGATGGATTTCCTCTGAGCATTTCCCAGCACTGGGAATTCAAATTTCCTTAAAACCAAATGATTTGAACTCTCCTGGATGTGTTTTCCTTGATTTTCCACCTTCCAGGATAGGACCAACCCTACCTCCACACGGATTCTGTCAGCTTTTTGTGCTGTATTGAGGTTAAAAAAAATTATTTGGGAAAGAGAAGGGAATTCCTTTAAATTTAAATTTATATTTTTATCACCGTTATAATAATTATATGTAGCACTTTCTCCTTGCTCCAAATAAGAATAAACACCAAAATGTCCATGGAACCATAAAGATAAAAAGCTCTGGGAATGACAACCTGGAAAGGAGGAAGTGATGCCTCTTTGCCAGAAGTTTTAGGATCTGGATAATCAAGGAAATTATCCTTGGAAAGGTTTGTGTCTTCAGTGTTGTCAGGAGCCCTCCAGCTCTGTTAATTCCTCATTCTCTGCCCTTGTTGGGCTGCTTTTGAAATCATTAAATCAATCAGAATTGTTAATAAATCAATCAGAGTTGTTAATTATATTCACATAATTAGTTGTGTGTGTATATATATATACAGAGATAGATACCCATATATACATATACATAGATATGTATATATTTTATATATATATATTTATATATATTTATTTATATGTATATATTTTTATATAAATGGATATTACATATGGATATATATTGTGGATATATGGATATATATATAGTGGATATAATATATATAACATATTATATAACATATTTTGTATAACATAATTTGTATAACATATATATAACATATATTGTATAACATATATGTTATATATATATATATATATATAACTATAATTAACATCCATATTAATTGTGCTAATTCTCTTCGCTCACAATTGAAGGGGAAGATGTCCCTGCCCAAGCAGGGGGTTGGATCCTTAAGGAATATTCCTCAAAGTCCCTTCCAACCCAAACCATCCCTGGATTCTGTAATTCTCTAGGTTTAATCTCAGTTTTATCTCTCTAATGACATCCAAGTCTTGGTATCTGATGCGAATTTTTAAACTTTACATAAATTCTTCCTTTTCCAACCTTGTATTTCCGTAATGTTAATGTGTTGCTTGAACTTACCGGGAGAAATAGTCAGGATTAAATCTCCTATTTAAATCACTTTCCCTCACTCCACATTTTGAATTTAATGGTTTTTTTTTTTTGTAGCTTCTTCGAGCCACCCCCACCCCAGTGTAAACCACGAGGAATTGGGGTGGAATTCCAGCCCAATCCATCAAAACTTTTAGCACCCCCGCTTTCCCAATGAATTTAAATCCCAGTTATCCACACGGGGAAAATCAAGCATCCAAGTCGTTGCTGTTTCATACCTCCCCCAGATTTTTCTCCCAGGAGGGTGGGAAATGCAGGATTTTATCCCAGCTCTGAGCAAACCAGCCACAGAGAACCCAGAGTATTTAATCCTGCCTAATTAAATCCCACTTTGCTTAATTAGGTGCTGCTCCAGGTGTTTGGTGACCATTTTTTGGTTTTTTTTTTTTAGGTTACCCCTCCAAGCTGAAGGGAAAAAAAAATAGGGAGACTCCTCCCCTCCCTCATCCCATCTCCAGGTTTATGAGCTCCACTCCACCAGGAGCAGCCCAGCCCAGGCTGAGGAGATGAATGAGCTCCCAGTCCCCTCGGCATCCTAAATTTTATGGGGTAAAACATGACCTAATTCCCTGAATTTGTCGTGCTTCGCCCCCCTCAGAGGAAAACTCGGTGGTTTTAAGAGCAAATAGCTGGGGGAGGTTTGGTGTCCAACTGGGAAAAATAACTGAGGTTGGAGGGAAAGTTGGTCAGGAAGAGCTGAGAATTCGGAGAAGACCTGCCTGGATGTTATGAGGGAAAGAAGCAGATTTATCTGATGGTTTTATCTTATTATCTAATTATTCTATTAGTATTTTGTTAGTTCCCAAACCAGATCAATTATTTGTTATTTATAAATGTTAACATTTGTGTGGCTGCGTCCACATCCTGCCAATGGAATGGGGTTGGAATGAGATGATCTTTCCCACCCCGAACCCCTCTGCGGTTCCGCAATTTTTTGGGTATTTCTTTATTATTGAATACAATTTTGGACCTTCTGCTTGAGGACCTTCTGCTTTGGACCTTTTACTTGGTGTAAATTAATTTTTGTGGCACTTTCTGAAATGTCTCCTACTGGTGGCATTTTGGTTCTCGTCCAGAAATATCACGGAAATGTCCAGATGGAAGTGTTGTCCTCTTGATCAAGAAAACGGGAATGCTCAAAGCTGGAATTCAGTTTGCTGGCTTTGGAGACAGGGAACGAGCTCCTCAGAGGATTTTGCTGTCTTGATTTTCCCATATTTTCAAGGAATTTTTGAAAGTTTATTTATTTTTCCAGTTTTCCAAATCCCGGTGGTCATGACACCACTTGTCATGACCTGTCTCAGGTGAGGCCCCACCTGCAGAGCTGCCCCAGGCCTGGATCCAGCACGGGAAGGAGCTGGAGCTGCTGGAGAGAGCCCAGAGGAGGCACCAGGATGATCCCAGGGATGGAGCAGCTCTGCTGGGAGGAAAGGCTGGGAGAGCTGGGAATGTCCAGCCTGGAGAGGAGAAGCTTTGGGGTGAGCTCAGTGTGACCTTCCAGGACCTGGAGGAGCTGCAGGAAAGATGGAGAGAGAAAATTTCCGAGGCATGGAGGGACAGGACACAGGGAATGGCTTCAAACTGACAGAGGGCAGGGATGGACGGGAGATTGGGAAGGAATTCCTGGTTGGGAGGGTGGTGAATTGATGGGATGGAATTCCCAGAGAAGCTGTGGCTGCCCCTGGATCCCTGGCTGTCCCTCCATGCCTTGTCCCCAATCCCTCTCCAGCTCTCCTGGAGCCCCTTCAGGCCCTGCAAGAGCCTCTAAGTTCTCCTGGAGGAAATGACTTCTCCATGAGGGCAAAATGTGCTCTGGAGCATTTTTTGGGAGCTGCTTTTCCAGCTGGTGCTGGGTGGCTCATGGAAAATGAAGGATGGGACGAGGACATGGAATGAAACCTCTTTTCAGGGAGCTTGAATTGTGGAGGTGAAGTAGGTGATTATTATCTGCAATTTTCACATTTGGATTATTCTGGTTCAGACCACTTTTGGGCTGCTCCAAATTGAGAGATCTGGGGGAGAATGATCCAAACCAGTGTCATCAGAGAACTGAATTTATTTTGGGGCTTAGCCCCTGGCTGTGCTAAACAAGGAAGGGTTTTGCTGTTGGCTTTGGGGTGGTTGAGCCATGGGATGGTCCCTCCTTGAGGAAGTTTCCAAGCTGGAACACAAACCAGAGCAGGAATGCGAAGGAGCTGCTGTTTTCCCTCATTGCCTCCTCTATTTTTCCGCAGTCAATCAACTCCTGCTTTAATTACACTTCGGAGATCCCGCGGCCACCAGGATTTGCAGGGCTGATTCCCAGGAGAATTCCCAAAGCTGCCGTGTTTTGAAAGGGGCTGGATTGTGTCGCCTGTTAAATAAATGTACAAAATCCTCTTTTTTCAGCAGCCTCGCCTCACACCTCGCCCTGACGTGGGAATAATGGCTGGAAAAACAACTCAAGGGCCACTTCCTACATCCAGCAGCTCCTCAGTCCTCAACGGAATGGGAAAAAATGGGGTGAGGGAGGGGGAAACACTGAACCTGCCCTCTAGGATAATATCCCAGGGTTTAGCCCCTCTGGCATCACTCCCAAAGGTTGGAGAGGCTCAAGGAGTTGGATGCTCCTGAGGGAAAAGAAGCTGGGAGGAACTGATGGAATATTCCACGTGGGTTATTAAGGGAAGGATTGAAACCTGCTCTGCTCCTGAGATCTGAGGCTTTGGGATGAAGGGGCTGTTTGGCAGCTGGTGGATCCCCTGAGGGATGTGCCCAGAAGCTGGAAGTCTCTGGCTGGTCCACAGGTTCAGGCAACACTGGAATTCCACGTGCTGGTGATGCCTTGTGCAGGCTGACCTGGAACAGAGACTGGACAGAGCTAAAGAATAAAGCAGGGATTTATCCAAAGGATCTCCTCCATGGATCCACCTTGGGCAGCACCAGAGCCCAGCCAGGGCTGCACCCAAGATGAACCAAAATGGTCCCAAAATGCACGAGCGCTCCCGGGGGCTCTCACTGGGATCAGCTCTGCTCCATTTGCACCTTGCAGTTCATTGTCCCATTCCAGCTTTAGCCCATGCACTCCCATCCTGCTTGTTTTTCTCTCTCCAGCCCACGCTGTTTGTGCTCCTGGGCCTGAGGTTTGGATCATTTGTCCTTGGTGCCCAGCTGGAGAAGGAATTGTTTTGTCTCCCTGCTCTGTGCACAGAGCTCACCATGCCCTCATGTGAAGCTCAGACCCCACACACTAAAGCAGCACAGAATCTGAAAATATAAAAGCTCAAACCTGAGGCATCACTGGGAGGAGGGGATGGGACCAGGCAGCTCCCAGCATGGAATAGGAGAGTTGGATAATGGAGGTTGGAATCCAGGCTTCTCATCCTTTCTTCTCCGGCAGAAATGGGTCCCTGGAATGTCGTAATTCCCCCTCTCCACTCGTTCCATCCATGGAATCAACAACCTGGGGGCTCCCATGCAGGCAAAGGTGAAAGTGGAGCAGAGGGACCTTCCTGTCCCCCTGCCACTGTAACAGTGACCTCACTCCACATTCCAGGAAATCATGGATACTGTGGGACCTTGGATTATCCTGTAGACAGGAGCAGCCAGAAATCAGCTGGAATATGGTTATCCCAAACAGAGATGAGCAAATCATGGAACCATCCCTTGGGCAGCTGTTACAAACTCATTTTCCCAGAATTTTGGGACTTTTCCAGGTTGGTGGTGCATCTTCTCTGTCCTGCTGTCTGGAATGAATGCCTTTAATGCCTCTGAATGCCTTCATGGTCCCTTCCCAAAGTCTGAGTCCCACTGGGACTTCGTGCCCGGATCCACATTTTTTTGGGGATGGGAGTCTCCAATCCCTGGATCATGGAGACACCAAATGCCACACAGAATGAGAGGAGGAGGGATCAGTGTCTTCATGTGGAGAGGTTTAATCCAGGGGGAAAAGGATGGCTCCTACACATAGCAGAGTGTGGGAATTACTGAATTTCCAGGTTTTGGGACATTTCTGGTGAATCCAGACTTTGAACTTGAATTCCTTTCAGTGGAAAAAAAAAAAACAAAACTGCTATAAGTACAAGCCTTCAACAGGGAATTTGGGAGCTTGGAGAGCAAATTTTAGGGGGGAAGTTTAGATTAAAAAGGAAGAAAAAATTCTTCATGGGAAGGTTCTTCAAATCTGGCACAGCTGCCCAGGAAAGTGGTGGAATGCTCATTTCTGGAGGGATTTTAAAATGTGGATTTGGCACATGGGGACATGGATTAGTGGCGGCCTTGGGAATTCTGGATTTACAGACTTGATGCTCTTTTTTCCCCATAGTTGTCTCCACCAGTCAATCCCCACGGGCTTTATGGGATGTCCCTGCCCATGGAGGGGCTGGAACGGGATGATCCTTAAGGTCCCTTCCAGCTCAAACCATTCCAGGATTCCCTGATTCACATGGGAGCCCTGAGTCTTATCTCCACAGCAGCGATAAGGAAACCACAGAATAGAGAAACAACATGAGCCATCCAAAATAAATTATCCAGCTGCCAACAAAGGCAGAAATTCCTATTTCCCCCCTGCATCCCAGTTGGAGCTGGGTGCTTAAATCCCAAATTATCACCTGGAAAAATCCTGGATTTGAAGCCTTTTCTTGTGCCTGTTCAAGAAAGAATCCAAATAATTCCCACTTACCCCCACTTGGATGCAGTTAAAGGGTTAAACCCCTTCCCACCGGGACACAGGAACAACTTTTCCAACTGCATCTGCAGCTGCCAGCAGAATTCAGGGACAGCTTTATCAATCCCACCTGGAGCAAATAAAAAGCTGTGCTCCAAACCCTTCCTTATCTCCCGGTGTTTGCCTTGGGCTGTTTGGTTTCCAAAGGTCACCGGTGGAAGCAGAAGGATCCATCCAAGGGTGATGTTTCCTTTGGAATTGGGTGACAAATTTGCTGGGAGGGCCCTGGGAAATGATTGGAAAATGGGGTAGGGAAGGTGGGGGGTGGTGGGGGGCGGTGAGAAGAAGAGGCCAAAAAAAAGTTTTAAAGCAAAATTTTTAAAGGAAAAAAAATTTAAAATAAATTTAAAGGGGAAAAGGAAAAAAAAAAAAAAAAGAGGGATGTGTCTGCACAGCCTTCAAAAGTCTTGCAGCTGTTGTGGAAAAAAAGGAAGGACAGATGAAAAATTAGGATTTCATCCAGCTTCTGTCTTAATTTTTTTCTAAATTTTAGGGAATTATTTCTTTATTATTCTTTTACTTGCCATGCCACAGGTGTCATCTTAGGTTTAAATGCTGATTAGGGGTGACCTGCTGAAAATGCCAAATTTACTCCTGGAATTAATAAACTTCCAGCCTGGAAAAGAGGTGGGAAGTGGGAGAGGAGCCATTGCAGCCACTGCAGCTCTTAATAAGATAACACGAGAGTTTGGAGCAGGGTATTTCCCTCAATATCCACAAAATCCTCTAAAAACCCTTCTTTGGGCTGGGTCATCACTTTGGAAAGGCATTGGAAGATGGAGAAATTATTTTAGAGGCCAAGACACCTGGATCAAAAAAAATCAGGGGTTAAATTAAAGCTGAGTATGGAAATTAATTTAATGCTGTGCCATTGGGTTTCTCCTCCTGGTAAACTGCAGGATCTGCCTGTAGTTGGACAACGTGAACACAGGGGAAAAAATCAGGAATAAAATGATGATATTTACAGTTTTTAGCAGGGATATGTAAAAAAAAGAAGATTATTTAATAAAAAAAAAAAAAATAAAATTTGTGGGTAAACTGGTGAAAATTGGATTTTCTTCTGGTACAAACCAGCAGTTCCTGTCTGTGCCTTGGATCTTAAAACACAAACTCAGGGAGCACTTCAGTGACCTGCAGGAAATGCTGAATACAGAATTATTTGGAATTTTTAGAAGTCCATCCTTTCTGCGGCAAAATTCCTTTCCCATATTTAATGTAAAACCACAATCAGTTTAGTGGAGATTCCCTGAAAATTCCAGGTGGTGAAGGGATCAACTGAGCACCGGGAGGACCAATTTAATCTCAAATTGTGCACCCCAGAATTACTTCCCTGAGAAAATTTAAGCCAATTCTCCGTTTCAGGAAATATGAAAGAATTAAGGCACTTTGGAAATATGAAGGAATTAAACCATGTCTGGTCTGAAGTAAGGAAGTGCTTTAATCCCATTTTTTTTTTGGCTGGGAGATCTTCAGTGACTCGTTCCGGGTCACAGCCGGATGGGGAATGGAAAATGTTGACCAGGAATTGTGTTTAAGCCCATTTGCTCTGGGGTTCCTCTCCCTAAAAAAAAAAAAAAAAAACCCAAATTCCATTTAAAGCAGATTCCTCGTGCAGGGAGCGGGAACGGAGCCTGCGGAAGGAGGAATCCGGGTCACAGCCGGATGGGGAATGGAAAATGTTGACCAGGAATTGTGTTTAACCCATTTGCTCTGGGGTTTCTCTCCCTAAAAACCCCCAAAATTCCATTTAAAGCAGATTCCTTGTGCAGGGAGCGGGAACGGAGCCTGCGGAAGGAGGAATCCGGGTCACAGCCGGATGGGGAATGGAAAATGTTGACCAGGAATTGTGTTTAACCCATTTGCTCTGGGGTTTCTCTCCCTAAAAAAAAACAAACCAAAATTCCCTTTAAAGCAGATTCCTCGTGCAGGGAGCGGGAACGGAGCCTGCGGAAGGAGGAATCAAGGCGAGGTCAGAGGGGAACACCAGGACAAGCTGGCACAGCTGGGGCTGGATAAAAGGATTAAGGAGCTGGCTGGCTTTGGAAACAGGAAACGCTGTCTCCTTCTGGAGGGACTGGAATGAGTTCAAAGCGCCCTGCATGGGATGGGAAAGCTTTGAGGGGAACGGGCAGGCCCAGAATCCCGGGATGTGACCCAGGAGAGCTCAGAGCTGGATGGATCCATAGCCCAGGTTAAGAGGTGGAATTCCATTCCTCGCCTCTTTTGGTGCCTCCTTGAGTGACTCGAGCAAAGAACGGACAACAGGAACCACCTGGGATGTGCTGGAAGTCCAAACTGGGCAGGAATCAGCTGCCAAAAGTCACTGGAGGTGCCAAAACGCAGGAGAGTTTCCAGGGAACACGTCCCTCTGGAGCTGGAGGTCCTGTGGACACTCCAGAGCTCTCCATGGACGCACTTTGGATCTTTTTCCCAAATGAAGAGCTCGCAGGTCCGCGTCTCCGTGGGATCAGAGCTGTCCATGGACACGTTTGAGGCGTCCCAGGTTCCAGCTGCTGATCCATGTGGTCACAGTTCCTTTTCCTTTCCTCTCCGTGTCCATGTGGGACACTTCTCCCACACTTGGTCCCTCTAGCCATACAATGGAATTAAACCCCTAATTAGCACAGCCAGTGTATCCCAAATAATTGTCCAGGTCACCCCAAATCCCTGAATTTGGTCCATATTTGGACTTTTGGATTAATTTGGCCTTCTCCTGACTCTTCACCAGAGTGACCCACATTTAGTTGTGTAAATTTGCATATTAATTAGCACAGAGGAAATGAAGGGAGTTCAATCCCACATTTACACATTCCAGGGCTCCATTCCCGAGCTTTGTAAAGAGCTGGGAATAAATACAGCAAAAAACGGAGGTGATTTGCACCCTGAGCACCTGGGAGCTGCATTTCCTTCGGGAAGGTGGATTAACCTGGATAACAATTAAATCAGGCAGTGGAATAGGATTTTTGTCTGGATTTGGGAAGGGATTAAAGATAGGATGCAAATTGATGGATAGCCCTGATTTTTTCTGGAAATGGGCCCAAATTTTTCCTTAAATAACTTATGGAAAACATCTTCTGTCCATCACTTCCTGGCCAATTCCTGCAGTAGCATCCCTTGGATTTTGTGGTCTGGAAATTCCAAATTTTATATTGAAAGCTGTGTTTTTATATTGAATTTTTTGTACCCGTTTTTGAGAAGGATCAGCGAAGAATTTGCTCTTTGATGTATAAATAAAATTTATTTCTGTAAAATAGAAATGGAAATAAATATAATTAAAAATATGATTTTTATAAAATATAAATTAATATGTTTGTAAGTTTATATAGAACCTCCAGGAAATATCTTGGGTGTAGATTTAGACTGAAGGAAAAGGGAAAATCTGAAATAATTTTTGAGGGGTTTTAGATCTTGAGCATTCAAAGTTTTTGCTTTAATTGATATTTAAACACCTAATTAAAACCAGCACCTCAACAGCTGGCTTCACTTGGAAATAAAATCACTCCCTTAGTTTAGGCTGAACCTTAGTTTTAACTCCGAGATTAGTGGTGACGTTAAAGCCAAACTGAGATTTGTGTGATAAGGGAATCTGGTACGGAGAGAAAGAGATGCTTGGAAATGCTTTGAGCAATCCATGGGATAATCACGATTATCTTGGATGCCCCTGGATCCCTGGAAGTGCCCAAGGCCAGGCTGGGCAGGGTTTGGAGCAGCCTGGGATGGTGGAAGGTGTTCCTGCCATGGCAGGGTGGGACTGGATGGATTTTAAGGTCCTTTCCAACCCAGTCCATCCTGCGGCTTTAGGATCCTGCCTGGAAAAATGTGATGATTTCAGCTATCTCCTCTAAATCCTCCTTTATCTTTCCCTATCTTTGCCAGACATAATTTTCCCATAAATTCCAAGATGTCCTTTCAGCTGGGACTTGCAATTCCCATGGCAGCATCACCCAGCACAGGGACATCATTTCCCTGCCGACCCGTTGTTTTCACTCCTCTTTTCCCTTTGATTGCTTCTCCTAAAGAAAAAATGCTGATCCCATTCCTGATTCCAGCCACCCTCCTCCCGTGGTGACGTCACTTTGCTGCCATGGGGACGGTGACATCACGGGGCCGTGGGGCAGATGTGGCATTCCAGGTGGTGACAACGCAGCGGAGAGCTCTTCGGAACACAGATCCTGTTTGATTTTCCATCCTTGCTCCGGACGGGAATTGTGCGTTGTAGAAGAAATATCCGGCTTTGGATAGAGAATATTCCTGCTGAATTTCGAGGAGTCGCCTCTGGCCACAGGAATATTCTTCAGGGAACCACCTGAGAGGTTTCAAAGATGATAATCCATAATTCCATGATAATCCAAGTGCAGCATCAAATACAGAAATTTCCACTCAGGGAAGATTTGTGGAATTAAAACCCCTAATAACAAAGGCTCCAAGCTTTTTCCAAAGTGACAAATGCATCCATCGTGTTCCAGGTGCCACTGGAAAGCTCCTCAGAGATAATATTCCTGTCAGATCTCTGGAAAATTCTCTTTAAACCCCTGCAGGTGAGCTTGTTCACCCTGGGCTCACTTTGCAGGACATCAAGGGATTTCTAAAGTAAGATTCCCTGGATTCATCCCAAATTTCCATGTCTGCATAATTTGCTCCCTCCTTGATTCCATTTCTGTATCTTCAGCAGCACAAGGAAATCCTGTCCCAGTTTTTTTGGCGTTCCTTTGGAAGAAATATGCCATGTGCACGTGGTCTTTGCAAAAATCTCTCACATATTTATGATATTTGTTTCATTTTCCTTCCATATTTTTGCTTCCAGAATGATTTTTCTTTCCTTCTGTCCATGATCCCCTGTCATTTTTTCATACCTCCGAGCAGTTTTGCTACACCCCATTCCTAAAATTCACCCCATTCCTGATCCCAAAAATGTGTTAGAGGGAAAAATAATGATAAAAAAATATGGGTCAGAGTGACAGAAAAGGGACATAAAGTGTAATGAGAAGGCAAAAAAATAATGAATTTTTTGGATTTGGCTGGAATCTTTCCTGCTGGGCTCTCCATAGGAGCCACCTTTGGCCAGGAAAGATTTTCCTTTCCTCAGAAACCCCTTTAACCCTTGGCTTTTCCACAGAGGTTGCCAAGGAGCAGCTCCAAAAGAGCAGGAATAATTTGGACAACCAAGAATCCACCTGGGAAGTGCCACCAGCTCATCCCTACGGAAGCCATCAATCCCAAACCCTCTGGGATCCGACCTTCCGACGCCGTTGGCCCATTCCCACCTGGGAATTGCTGACCCAGGAGAGTGATGGGGCTTAAATCCCATTTTCTAAATCTTGGGTTTGGATTGTTTCAGCCCGATCGTCCCCGTTGGGATCCCTAATTGAATTATTTGCTCCGTGTGGAGCAGTAATTAGGGAAGAGCTCCCATTCCCTGGATTTTGGCTGAGCCGGAGCAAACAGGATTAGAATTCTTCCTCCCAGCTCGGCAGTGCAAATTAAATGTTTATTCTTTCATGGAGGGGAAATGTCAGCTGCTTCAAATTACCTGGGAAAGATCCCAAAGGATTGGGGAGTTTGGGAGATTACAAGCCTGAATTCTGGGCAAAAATGTATGTTTGGATTTTTTTCCCACTTTTTTTTTTTTTTATCTCTTTGGATAGAGATAACCTGTGAACTGAATACTGAATTTACGCTTTTTTTTTTTCCTTTTTCTTAATTTTTAAATTTATTTGTTGAAGTCAGGAAGGTGCTCGAGTCAGAACTGATCATTTTGCTTTTATATCCTGTAAAATTCCAAGCTTACAAAGATCCTGTCAAGTCAAATTTGACTCCAAATTAAATTTTGGGCTGGGAATCAAGAGACGTGGATTCTAATCCCGGTGACCTGCTGTGTGACCTCTCTGGGCCTCAGAATTCCTCTGGATAAAATAGGGATACAAACCTCCTTTCTCCATGACCTTTATCTCCCAGGATGATCCCACAATTCCAGGCACCACGGAACAATTTTTCCTCCTTAAAGAATGGGAAAAAATGGGGAAAAAAAAAAAAAAAACAACAGGGAGAAAAGGTTATTTAGCAGTGAAAGAAACAGGTTTTGGAGTCCGTTGGAGAATGCCAGGGTCAAAGTTGTCCCTTTTGAGCTCTGCTGACGCCAAGTGCTGCTGAACGGGATCCAATGTGTACATTCCGCTTCCTGCGCTGAAACGCGGCCAGTTGGAAAACTCATCCCAAAAAAAAAAAACAATCCCGGAGCTCCACCTGCTCGGACAAGTCCTCTCACATCCTTATCAGTGCTCGGCCCAGCTCTGACCTCACACGAATTTGGAATTGGAGAGGCTGTGGGGAGGAAGGAGCTTCCTGAACGTTGCAAAATCCAACCTAATTTTCCAAATCGTCCCATGCCCTGACTTGCTCTCAGTTCCAGACGGGACCCACGGAGAATACTGGATTTTATTTTGGGAATTCTGCTGCACCCCTGTGACTCTGCGTCCTCCTGGAAGGGCAGGTTGGAGGGATTTAAAAGACCTGTGGATGTGGCACTCAGGGATGTGGTTTAGCGGTGGATTTGAGCAGTTGGACTCGGTGGATTTAAAGGTTTTTCCTTTTTAAAGGACTCTGGGATGTGATAATCCCATGATGGCGCTGCCTCTGACAGCAATTCGGTTTTTTTTAGGGCTCTGCCTAAGCAAAACTTTCTCCCGCTGCCATTCCATAAACGCAACTTTTCTCCTGCTCTGTAAATCCCACCTGGTGCCTGCCTGAAATGAAGGAAATTTGGCACAAAACAAGGATTTCCTCACATTGGAATTTGGCTTTCCAACACCCCCCCCCTGGGCTGGCCAGGGATGGGGAGGGGTGGCTTTGGTAGAAGGATGGGAAAAGAACAAGGGAGAAAAGGGTCTGTGCCCCTCTCGTGGCAGCTCAGGTGATCATGGAATCGTGGAATGATGGAAAGGATCCCTGAGGATCACCGAGTTCCATTCCATGGGCAGGGACACCTCCCACTATCCCAGGCTGCTCCAACCTGGCCTTGGACACTTCCAAGGATCCAGGAGCAGCCACAGCTGCTCTGGGAATTCCATCCCAGCTCCTCACCACCCCCCACAGCCAGGAATTCCTTCCCAAAATCCCATCTAACGAGTGGGAAGCCATTCCCTGTGTCCTGTCCCTCCATGCCTTGTCCCCAGTCCCTCTCCAGCTCTCCTGGAGCCCCTTCAGGCTCAAAATTCTCCCTGGAATTTTCTCTTCTCCAGCCTGTGCATGCCCAGCTCCTTTCCAACACAGCTCATGCCGTTTAACCCCCTGCAATTCCTCAACCCAAAAAATCCTGAGGGATTTCCCATCCCGAGGGTAAATCCACGCCAAATCCGCGCTCCTGCTGATCCGTGCTGCATCCCAAAATTCTGAACGCCCTGGCAGCCGTGGCTCAGAGCCAAGGCAAGGCTTGGCTGGGGGTGATTTTACGAGCCCTTCCATGTGGGGCTCTTTTCCTGCCCCCTTTCCTGGGAATTACGGGGGGACAGCCATAAATTTGTGCCACATCATCGCTCCCATTCCGGGCCGAATCCAATATTCCCTCGGCGAGGTTTCATTAGGAGGAAATTCATGCCTTAAACACCTTGCAGGCTGCGCTTTTGACAAGTCATCACATTTTTGTGTGCCCTGCTTTATTTTAAAGCTCCTCTCTAATGACATTCCTGAGCTGGGGCTGCTTTGCCGCCTCCGGAGGGGGAGAAGGGAAAATGGGATTCGGAATATTTATTACAACGCACGGGGACAACCTGCTGGGAAATTCTGGCTCCTCAGGCTGTCCCTGTTTGGCTCAGGACAGAAAGAGATCCCATATATTCAATCAGGAAATAATCAGGAAAATAAGGAAATACTCAGACACGAGCAGGGGTTGAAATGTGGATTAAAGCACATGGAAAAATGGGAAAATTGTCTTCAAACTTCCCATTCCACTCTGATTTTTCATTGGAATGCTGTCCTTACCCACCCAGCTTTCCTCAGAGGTATCTCAGGTGAATCCCTCTGGTCTGAAAGTCTTCAGGATAACCTGGGACAGCTTTTCATTACTTATTTTATATTAATTTAAATTAAATTAAATTAAATTAAATTAAATTTAATTTAATTTAATTTAATATGTATTTTATTTTATTTTATTCTATTCTATTCTATTCTATTCTATTCTATTCTATTCTATTCTAATATTTTATTTTATTTTATATTATTTTTTATATTTATTTTATTCTAATATTTTATTTTTTAATTTTATTTTATTCTATTCTATTCTAATATTTTATTTTATTTTATATTATTTTATTATATTTATTTTATTCTAATATTTTATTTTATTTTATTTTATTTTATTTTATTTTATTTTATTTTATTTTATTTTATTTTTATTTTATTCTCCTAGCTTGGATGACTAAGGAGGGCTGCCCAATTCCGTGTGTGGGTATCAGAATGAATGGTCTTTCCTGACTGCTGGTTTGATAAGAGATAAAAAAATATTTCAATTTGAGATTTACCTCTATTAAACTCTCACACCAATAAAAATGAAATAAAGACAAGTCCTAACTCCTAAATATCCATTATCCCCTAAAAACACCTTTATCCAGGATTCCAGGGAGGAAAATCTCCTTTAACAATGTGAATTTTCCTGCATTCCTAAAAGCAGAGAAATCTTCCATGTCCTGAAGGTTTAGAGGAGCTATGGAGCCACTTTTAATGATTTAATTGACTCTTTCCATCCAATTAATTTTGGCCAAAATCTCTCACCCATCTCTGATGAATTTTGTTTGTGTAAACTCCAAGAAATTTGATTAATTTGGTTTAATTGGGGAATTTCAACTAAATGCAACGGATTTTGGACTGAAAAAAACCCCAAATGTGCTGACATCCCAATAAAATAAATAAAATTATGTGGCTATGTTAAATTGGGTTGGTGAGTTGGGACTGGAAACTTCTGGGATGATCCAACTCCCCTTTCCCTGCCGAATTCCTTCTGAAAAACCATTAAATGGCAGGAAAAATGTGAAATCTCCCGAGTTTGGGTGAATCTTCACCTCCAGCCGATCCTCTGGACTTCCCAGGGCAGTGAACCGGGACAACCAGGACACAAGCAAGGACTATTTCTCCTGCAGGATGGGAATTTCAGGAAGGTCTCAGAGGGTCCCTTCTTGGTTGCGCACCCACTGAAGGCACTGCAAAGTGATCTTTTTGAATTAATTAATTAAGGCATTAATGGAGTTCCTAGAGAACTAAAGGGTGAGGTTGTTGTGGTCCGTGGGGTGATGTTTAATCCCAAACCCCGTGAGTGTCAACTGAGATGAAAAATGAGACCAAAAAAACTCTTTAGGGACTCCTAAGGTCAAAGCTCAGCTCTGTCCCACCAAGGCTTAACTAAGCCAGAGCTCGTCGTTCACCTGGAGGTGCTGCACATGGGGCAGGGACTAAAGCTGAGCTTTAAGCTGTGAACTCGTCAGGCCGCTGAACTTAATCTCTCCCTGACCACAGAAAATAAATTTATTGTCATTCTTAACTGATTTATAACTCAATATATCTATTTATATATCAATATATCTATTGATATATATTTTATTTTTCCTATCCAAATAATTTCTGCTGTTATCAACGTCCAGTCTGAATTTCAAATTCCACCTTTCTCTGGTGGTTTGTCGTCCATTTGATGAATGGAAAATTGGGCTGAAATTTTACAGCAAGGAAAATTTCACTCTGGAAATGACCCGTTCCCCTTCAAGGTGGATTTGATTTTGCAGCGGGAGAACGTTTGGGATAAAAAAAATTTTCTGAGATGATTTTCCTTTGATATGTGATCACTGAAAGGTGGGAATCTGGAATAAAAAGAAGCTGCTGATTGGAAATTCAGGGAGTTCACTGGAGCTGCCTGTGGGATATCTGCAGGATCCTTTATTTTTCGGGAGCCCGAACAAGGGTAGAAATCATGGAAAAAATAAATATTTTATTTAGGTTTCCTGTGGGCTCAAAAGGGGCGAAAGATTTCTGGGTCTAAATTCAGACTGGAAGCTCACAGGGATCTGTCCAGGAATATTTGAGCACCAGGAGCTCCTGGAGGCCAGGGGGAGTGGGGAACTTAAATTGCTTAAAAAATTGGGCCAGGAATTGTCCTGTGCCAATGCTTTACAAAATCCAGTGGTTTCCAGGAGACTGGCTATTAATTATGGATAAAAAGCAAGGGCCGCTCTTAGGAAGAAATCAGATTTAGCTATTAGGAAGCTAAATCTGGAACGGGAATATCTTGAAATTGTAGCTTAAAAGCACAAAGAAAGAGGAAAGCACTCCACCTGAAATTCCAACATCCTCACTTTGGGAGGGATCGCAGTGCTCAGTCTCTTCATTTCCATGAAATGCATGGAAAAGCTCTCTGCGAGGCGGCTGGGCGGGAGCAGAAGGTGACAAAAGCCACCTCTGTACCTTTTGTCACCTCAAGCTGGGCCCGCATTGCAAAACCATTTCTAGTCTTCCTTCACTTCTCCCTGTTGGGGGGTAAATCTTTAAGGTTGCCTGAAATACTTCATTTTTCCTTCGAAGACATTTTCCTGTTCGCTTTCCTTCCGCTCTGTGGATTTCTCTCCTTTCTGTCCCCTCAGTCCAGAGGATGGAATAAATTAACGAGCAGCATGTGAAGCCCTGCTCTGCTTTCGTTACACCTAAATACTACTAAGCCTATTAAGTTTATTCCTGGAACTGTCCTGGGCTCCCACCCCCAATAATTTTCCGTTCAGGAGATTTCATTCCCTTTGTTCTGACTTAATTTCCCTGCAGCCAGTCACAAGCTGGCTGTTAATTAGCTGGCACTAACAGCCTCTCGTTAGTCGGGAGGCTTGGGGAATGTTTGCTGGCTGTCACATGGCGGGACAGCCTTTAAGAGCTGCCATCCTGGAGATTTCTGCTTTTCCTTGGATCCTCCTCGGGGTGTCCAGGCTGGATCCATCGAGGGTGTTTTTAGAACAGGTGGCAAAGGAGAAGAAGCTCTTTGGTGACACCTTTTTCCCCCGGAGGTGGCTCCTGCTCGGACGTGTCTGGGATGAGGTGAGGTGTGGCTGTCCCCACAGAAGGGAAGGAGGAGCAGTTCCCTCCCTCTCTGCTGGGCCAGGAGGTTGCTGATGGCCCCCTCATCCTGTTCCCTGCCACCACACGTCCCTCAAGGAGATCCCTAATTTGGGGATCATCACCGAGCTCCCCTCTTCTCCCCTGATACGTTCGCCGTGATCTCCTCAGGGTTGGGGATGGATGGTCCAGGTCTGGGTGGGATCATCCACCTCTGGCCCACAGTTTTCCCAGTCACCTCCCCAGTCTGGGCTGGGGAGCGGGGTCCAGGATGCCATCCCACCCCGTGGTGTATCTTTAAGATGGATTTTGGGTGTCCAAATCCCAAAACCCAGAGGTTAGGACACAACCAGGAGGTCGGAAAGCGCTACAAACATCCCAGCTCCCGCCCTGCTTTCCAGCAGATCAGGTGGTGTTTTTCCTGGCAAATGGAGAGGTCTGGTGATCCAGGGAGCCCAGCAACCATCCCCACACCCTCCCCAAAGCCCAAAGATGCAACTTTTGGCACTTGCCGGGCACCAGGTGCCTCTTTTCCATCTGGGCAAAACAGGAAATGAGTCAGGCAGGGAAACAGACTCACACCAGGAATTGCCCGCAGAGGCTTTGGGAAGAGACCGCCCTGGAGGTGTTTGTTATTCCTGGGCGAGGAGGAGACATCTGGACACCATTCCTTGAGGTGCCATGGCTGTGGGCTGGCAGGAGAGGGCCAGGACAGGTGGGAAAAGCTGGAGTCTTCTAGCACCTGATTTACTCCAACTCTTCCGGCTTGTGAGGATTCCTCCAAATCCCTTTTCCAACAGCCGGTGCTGGAGGTGCTTTGCACTTCTTACAGGCCTGAAAGAGGTGCCAGAGCTGCAGCTTATGGAATCCTGGAATGGTTTGGGTTGGAAGAGACCTTAAAGGTCGTTCAGTTCCACCCCCTTCCACGGACAGGGACACCTTCCTCTATCCCAGGTTTCTCCAAGCCTCGTCCAGCCTGGATTTTCATGGAGCTTCCCCATCCCAGTGCTGGCACCATCCCTGGGAGGTGCCAGGATCCTTTTGGGAGACTCCAATCTCTCTGAGGAGGAACAGCAGAGCGGTTTTGAAGGTCAGCTCTTCTCACAGAGGGAGGCTCCACCTCTGGGCTCTGCCTGGCACCGCCCTGGGTGCCCCTGGCACCATGGCCTGGTTCTCCCCCTCTTTTTCTGAGGAAGCAGGAATTCCTGGAGTTGTGGCCATTCCAGCCTAGAGGGACAGAGCCTGGCAGTGGTCAGGCTGAGATGGGATGAGCTGGATCTGAGCTGAATGTGCTTAGATGTGATAGAATCATTCCATGGACATGGGGAATCCACGATTCCAGTTGTTATCTGCATAAGGGAATGGAATTGGCCCAGATCTAACTGGCTTCCAAAAGAAACCATTAATTCCTGGAAAAATGGCAAACACAGGGAGAGAAGCAAAGCTAGAGACATTCTTCGGTCAGTGGGAATGAAAAAGCTTTTCTATCCCTAAAGTTTTAGGGTGCCTGCATTGGGTGTGCACATCTTTGCCAGCTCAAGGGAACAGATCTAGGCCACATTTCCACGGCTTCTCTAAGCTGGATTTAAGTCATATTTTGTTAGACTCTTGTGACAAGCTTTGACCTTTCCAAGGATTTCTTGGATGTCAGGCAATGTCTCAGAATTTCCAGGTGGCAGCAGGAAAGGAACCCATGTTGTTATACAATCAGCTCCTACCAAAGAATGGTAAAAAAAAAAATCAGGAATGGACTTTAGAGGCTTTTCTGATTGTATTTGTTCAATATACTGGAGATGGAACCCATCCTCAAAATTACTGGACAATGATGGGAAATTTTACTGGAATTTCGTTCCAGAATGCAGCAAACTAAAGGAAAAGCTCCGACCTCAATGGACTCAAATCACAGGATTGCTTCCACTGAGGAGTCATGTTTGGCTCTGCTGAGAATTCCAATATTTTCCTTGTGTTCCACCAAAATTCCACCTTAGAGGACCCAGATGGGCCTGAAGATCCGGACATTTGAGCAAGGGGAGATGTTTGGCTCCTTGGTTTGAGTGACCGAGCAGCTTCCTGTGCCACCTCCTTTGGAAAGGACTTCCCACTTGGATCCACACTGAACCCATAGGAAATCATAATCCGAGGAGAGACAGGAGGCAGCCTTGAGCTTTCTTTGGAAAACCATTTGTGTCAACAACACTTGGATACTTTTCCCGAGGTGTGAACGAGCGCTGGGAAAAAAGTGGGCTCAGTGATCGTGTGTGGGCCAGGGCAATTAATTTCCTTAGGTAAGGAGATATCCGAGCTCCCGGGATTATCTCCGAGGCATTTCCTCCCATTGTTTAGCCCTTTGCTTTTTGCATTCTCCCGTCCCTCCTACCCAGTGGTTTTCTGGGATCCGTCCAAAGGCTGGAGCGTCATGGAAGTGGCACCTAGAAGGAATCATGTCACACTAGCCTGTCACCAGATCTCTCCTTCAAACACTTCATAAAAAGCCTTGGCTTTCAGGTCAGGGAATTTTTTTTTTGTTCCTTTTCCAGGAATTTGGTATCTTGTCCCTTTCCTTTTCCGTGCTCATGAGGCCTCACAGCACTTTGACATTTCTTAGCCATGGGAAGAACGTTTTGAAGGAATCATTTCATGGTTTCTGACCCTTTTTCCCTTCCTCCCTAGGGGAATATCTTGCACATCTCCTGGTTTTTGTTGTTTGGAGTCGCACTTAACTCCTGCCCAGGTTCCACTCCTGGCTCAGCTCAGTTCTGATCCAAACAGGACCCGCTCCTGGTTTGTAAAACCATCTCAGCTGACAGTCAGGGCACTACAAAACAATTAAGAGAGTCCATGAGCTGAAAAATTCCAAATTCGACCAGCCTAAGGACGGATTTTCACAATTTACAAATCTGTTGAGGAAAAATAATCATATAAAAAAAAAATCTCTCTTTTTCTGAACTGTTTTAAATGTCCACTTAAGAGCAAAATTATTCGTCCCTGTTGATTATACAAAGCTTGAGATGAGCCTCTCATGGAATCCCAGAATGGATTTGGGTTGGAAGGGACCTTAAAGCTCACCCAGTGCCACCCCTGCCATGGCAGGGACACCTCCCACTGTCCCAGGGTGCTCCAAGCCCTGTCCAACCTGGCATTGGGCACTTCCAGGGATCCAGGGGCAGCCACAGCTGCTCTGGGAAGCTGTTCCAGGGTGTCCCCACCCAGCCTGGACCAGCCACCCCCTGGTGCTCAGCTCACCCCAAATCTTGACCCTCAGCCTGTCCCCATCCAGGTGACAGCACTGGGCTGGGGTAATTACCAGCGGGAAGAGTTCTGGGGGAATCTCCTGCCCAGGAAAGCCCCACAACTTCCCATTCACCCCAGAACTGGGAAAAAAAGACAAACTCTAAACTAATACAATTTTTTTTCCCCCTTTTTAAGCCCCGGGGAATGCTGGATGTCAATCTTGGGCATTTCAAAACCTCATCTAAACACACAAAGCCCAGCCACGGCTGGGTCTGGCCCTCGGTGCAAAAACACGTCCTAGGTGGGTGTGGGGAGTGGCTGTGACTTAGGGACCATGTGTAGGAAGTAGGTGACAGTGACCGCCTAATTTTGGTCCTCCTGGGCCACAAAGTGGCCACAGGAATTTGCCTCAACCAGTGGGAGAGGGAAGTTCTCAGAGTTCTTATTCGATGTAAGTAAGGAGTAAGAGAATCACAGAAACACAGAATCCACAATCCAGAAAAAGCTAAATTGGGACATGCAAATATTATCCAGTCCAAGCTTTCCCCAGGAATGCCAAGGACCCCTCTTGTCCCCAAGTGTCACATCCTCATGGCTTTTAAATCAATTTATATAAGGACAAGTGGAAAACAGGACCCAGATAAATGTGGATGCAGGAACAGGGATAAAATTGGATTTGGAGGCAGCTCCCAAGGGTTTGCTATCCAAAAGGAAGGATGAATCCAGCTGGGACATGGTGTCCTCTGGGCTGGTATTCACACTTCCATTCAGGACAGGGGAGGTGGAAAAGGGAAGGATCTGCTCTGGACTTCAAGGTATGTCCCAAACCGGGATTAAAATTCAAATGACCTTGGTACAATAAAGCAAAAAAAAAAAAAAAAAAAATCAAGCGAAAAAACATCCTGAATTTCAGATAAACTTTCCCTTCAAATTCCAGCTGGGGCAAAGGGAAATATTCCACTGCAAACCCCAAAAATGTAAGGTTCAAAACCCACAAAACAAGGGGGTTTCTTACGAATATGGAGTCACTCTGGGATGTGAGGATATGGTGGAGCTTCCTGATCCTGGGGGTTTTAGATATTGAAAGTTTTCCTGAGTTCATGGGGAAGCTAAAAACAAAACAAAACAAAACAAAAACCAAAAAAAAAAAAACCAAAACACCCAAAACACCCCCCAAAAAATCAGTGACAGAGAAAAGCATTAAAATGTGCAGAAATTGTGTCCAATTCAGGAAATCCCAAAGGTAGGAATTGTTATAGACTGTGAGAGGATTTGATGGAAGCATTTCCATACATTCCTTGCACTCATTTGGGATTTGCAGCTTTAGGAAATGGGATATTGTGTGAGGCAGAGGTTTGGGCTGAGACTTTCTGCTGGTTTTAGGTCCTAAATCCCCCAAAATTCCAGACTTTGGAGAAAGATCTTCCCCCAACAGAGAATTGAGTCTGGCTCACCTGCAGCTCACATTTATAACCTGACAAGTGTCAAACAGGAATTTTTTAACTCCAGTGGGAGGAGTTGCTCAGGTAGCGAGCAACAAAAAGACAAATTTTGGGAAGAGCTGGAATCTCTTTCTCCCTCTTTTCCTCTCTCTCAGCACCGTGGCTCCAACCCAGGGTATTTGATCAGTAGGTTGAGTGTGAGGTTTATCAGAGATTTGGTGTCAGGTTTATCAGAGATTTGTGTGTTCTTCCACATCCAATTTTGGGGAAACTCCAGATAATTCTCCACGATGGATTCTTGCCACCCCACACCTCCAATTCTGTTCCAGAGGATGATCAAACATTGAGGAATCTCAATACTAGGAGCAAATCCCGTGACTTTTGTCCAGAGAATTTTTTTAGAAGGAGGAAAAAACACTAAAAAAAAGGGGATCACAGTCCCTTTTGCCCCAAATCCTGGAATTTCATGCACTAAATCTGGGATTGGACATTCCTTTCTCTCCTGTCTGCTGCAGGGATGGGAAGGATGGTGCAGACATCATAAACCAGCACGGGAAAATGATTCTGACACTGATTCTCCTTCTCTCCATGGCCACAGCATCCATCATGGGCTCTCCTTCCAAAGACAAAATAAAATCACCTTCCCAAAGTCCTCATGGCCTGAGGATGAAGGAGGGAAGGCTGAGAGGGGATATTGGGAAGGAATTCTTGGCTGTGAAACTCTTGAAATCCTTGATATTCCTTTGATACCTATTCAAGGAGATAAAAAAATTAAAAAAGGAAGCGGATCAAGAGAAAAAAAAATATTTAAAAACTGTTCTCTGAGCACTTCTGGGCCTCAGAGAAATAAATGGATAGGTCCTCACTAATCCATGTGGGATGGGGCCCGTGCCCAACAGATCCTGCCTGTTAAGCCTGGTTTAAAGCCCAGATGGAGACCTTGCTTTGGGAGAGGAGGAATAGGAGCTCCTACCCTTGTGTTAGGCTGAGCTTTTTGGTGGTGTTAGTCCTGGCTGGCCGTGAACCTGACTTACTCAAGGTGTAAAAGAACAGCAGGGAGCCAGGACGGGTGGGAGGAGCTGGGTTCGGCCCCTCTGGGGTTCATTTCCCCTCTCTCTCTCTCCTCAGTTTTTAGGAGTTTTGGGAATGATGTGTTCACGTGTTTTACCACAGCTAAGCTCGGCTTAGTGGGTAATGAGGGTGGAACAAATAAGGATGCCAGGTCATGGTAGGGATTCTCTGGGATAAGTCAGGGATGCACTGAGCTTTCAGCACATAAAAAAAGGGGTTTTCCTCACCATGGGAGCTGATGTTGTGCATCCCCTCCCTCTTTTTGTAGGTGCAGCTGTTAAACAGCTGCCCGTGGCTCCCTGGGCTTGGCCGTACATTTCAAGCTGCGTCTCGTTCCTAAATATTCTGAGGATGAAAAATATCCTGATGAAATTCCATAAATTAAAGCAACAACTACAACTTGCTATGATATTCTGTTTCATTTTATCCCAGAGGAGGAGGAGAGACAAGTGGTGCTGTTTGCCCAGCAGAAGGAGCTGCAGACTGTCCCAAGGTTATTTCCTGCTCCAGCAACTCCAGGTGCTGGAATTTCCCATTCCTGCTCCATCAGCTCATCCAGTAGCACTGGGTGAGCTCTTCCAAGTGCTGGAATTTCCCAGTCCTGCTCCCTGTTCAGCCCTGGAACAGCTTCGAGATCCATTGGGTTGTTGCTATCAAAGAGGGATGTTCACTTTTGGGAAAAGTGTGTCACTTGCTCCTTGCTCAGATCCCCAGGTCCTGGCAGATGGGGATGGAAAGAGAGAAACTGGCCTGGAAATAAAAGAGGGAAACTGGATTGAGACCAGCAGCTTCCAAGGATGTGAAAAGATTGGGAATCATAGAATTATGGAATTGTTTGGGTTGGAAGGGACCTTAAAGTTCATCCAGTTCCACCCCACCAGGGGCAGGGACACCTTCCACTATCCCAGGGTGCTCCTAATCCCATCCAACCTGGCCTCCGTGAAGGAAAATGAAGAATTTTGGGATTCCATCTTTAAATTCCTGATTAAAATGCTATTTCTGGTGTGTGACCAGATTTTATTGTTCCTGCTATTCATCCTGCCAACGTGGAGCCCTATTCCTGCAGATAATTTCTCCTCATCTTTTAAAAACATTGTTTTCCCAAATTAAAATCATAAAGCAACTAAAAAAAAAAATAATAATGTTTCCCATCTCCCTAATACTCCACAGGCATGAATTCCCTTAATTTGTTCCCACTGGGATCTTATTCCAGCATCCTTTAAACAAATATTTTGCCTCGGGGTGGGGGTGAGTCGCAAATCTGCCTTTACAAGGCCTCAGCTGCTCCAGCTTCGGTTTTATGGTGCTGAAGTAAAAACTGAAGCCCCCAACGTGTGGATTGGCCATTCCAACGGCGTAGGAATTACCATTCCCCAAGGAGCAAATCCTTCAGCTGGGATTTCTGCCAGAGAGAAATTTCAGGAGCCCTCTCGAGTAAATTGAACGTGAATAAATTCAATTATTGGGTACCCGTGACTTTAGGAGACACAAGTTGCTTTTCCAGGCTCGGTGTGGAAATAAAGACAGGGAATGAACTTCTGGGACAGCTCTCCCAGAAATGTGGCCACCTAAATATTTGGATGTTCCCACTGTAGCTTCCATAAATTTTGCGCCGGCTTTGCCAAAATCCGGAGGGAAAAATCAGGGTTTTTTTTCTGCTCACTCCAATCTCGGAATGTGAATGAAAAATCTGAATGGAAAAATCTCAAATCATGGAATGGTTTGGGTTGGAGATAAGAATAATCTGACCTATTTCATCCTCCCTCACTTCTCTGGAATATTGTCAATGCCAGCTCCAAGCTTCAGGATTTGGAGCATAATCTCTCCAGCCTCAGAGCATTTATTGATTTTTCCAAGGATTTTTCTAGGAAGCCTGGGGGTGTAGGGATGAAAGATCATGGAAGGAGACAGATATGTGGGAAAAAAAGCAAATTTGGGATGACTTTTGCTCATCTGGACTGGATATTGCTGGAAAAAAAGGCTGATTAAAAGATGATGTCCAGAATATAAAACATGGAATATGTTTTCCTATCTTTTTTAGGAAGAATGTCTGCTGTTAAATCAATTTGCATAATAATTACTTTTATAATCATAGAAATTAAGCCATTGCTGTTTTATTTCAGATGGACTTTGACAAAATAATTCAATTCTATGATTATAAAATCTGATGGAATGGGAAAATTTAAAGGAATAGTGAAAATTTAATATTCATGGAATAATGCTCAGCTGTGGGGTGGGGGTGCAGCTGCCTTTCCTAAATCCACGGAGAACACTCCGTTTTTAATTTGAGAATGGTGGAGCTCCAAACCGAAGCCTGACAGAGCAGAACAGTGGGAATTCTCTCATTGGAGAAGCGGATCCAGAGGGATTTTCAGAGCTCTCTGACTCGGGAAGAAGAGGAGGCAAACCTGGCCTTCAGTCCTTGACCTTGGAGACCTGATGGGAGGAATTTGTGCTGGAAAGAAGGAAGGAGTCTTGGAAAAACTTAGGATATGGGACAGTCCAAGGCAAAGGATATTCCAGCTCCTCTGTCATTCCTAACAAGGCTGGAGAGGAAGGGGGAAGCACGGCAGGAATCAACACACATAATCCATGGGAAATTCCCAACCCACTGCAAAGATAACACAATTCCCACCATGTGGGAAACAACACCCCATTGTTATCCCACGTGTATCCTTATTTTTCCCCGTGTCCTGAGCCCTCACGCCCTCATCTGTTGTTATTCCAGCAGCGAGGGAAGAAGAACACCAGGAGAGATTCCTAGGTAATTTTGGGAAGTTGAAGCCTTGTCAAGGCTTTCCTAGAACAGAGACCAGACAGAGCTAAAGAATAAAGCAGGGATTTATTCAAAGGATCTCCTCCATGGATCCACCTTGGGCAGCACCAGAGCCCAGCCAGGGCTGCACCCAAGATGAACCAAAATGGTCCCAAAATGCACGAGCGCTCCCGGGGGCTCTCACTGGGATCAGCTCTGCTCCATTTGCACCTTGCAGTTCATTGTCCCATTCCAGCTTTAGCCCAGGCACTCCCATCCTGCTTGTTTTTCTCTCTCCAGCCCACGCTGTTTGTGCTCCTGGGCCTGAGATTTGGATCATTTGTCCTTGGTGCCCAGCTGGAGCAGGAATTGTTTTGTCTCCCTGCTCTGTGCAGAGAGCTCAGCATCCCCTGATGTGAAGCTCAGACCCACACACTAAAGCAGCACAGAATCTGAAAAATATAAAAGCTCAAACCTGAGGCATCAAAGTTAACATTCCTCAGCTGCATGGCAGGGTCCAACTCCAAACAGGGATCTTTGGCCCTCATGGAATTGTTGAGGGGAACAAGATTCCATGTTCCCTGAGGACACCACACTAATCTGGGGTCTCTTCTCTACTCTTGGCACAGAACAACTTACAAGGAAAACAAAAGTTCATTTTGCCATGACTTTTCCCCAGATTTTGGCCCGAAGAGTAGGAATTCTAGGGGATCATTCCTTAGACACCTTGGTCTCCAAAGCTCTCCCAGTTCAAGGATCTCCAAGCTATGGAGTGAGGATGAATTCCCAGAGGGTAGAATGAGTAAAATTTCTTCTATATGGCTGCACTTCCCAATTTTTGCTGCATGAAACAGAGATCCCAGAAGTTCAAAAATCTCCTGGGAATAATAGTTCACAATCTGAAACCTTTCCAGAGGACTAGAACAGAACAGGACTAAATCCATGTCTCATTCTCACTGATTTTTTTTTTTTTTTTTTGGAGTCCTGGTATTGCATCCCAGGTACTGTAAAACCAAAACTCCTGAGATCCATTCCCTTGGGGAACTTCTTGGGATCCATTCCCTTGGGGAATTAGTCAAGGAATGGGGGGGGGGTGTGGCTGCCTTTAAACACAAGGAATGCTCAGCTTGGAGAAAGGAGAAGAAAACCATTGAAACATGGGAAAAGCAAATTATTTCCAACAGAACATTCCCAAGACCATCTCTAGTTTATTTTAAATTCCAATTAAAACAGGAGAATGGGCAGAGAGATGGGAAGAAAGAAAAATTAAAAAAAAAAAAGAAGAATGTTGACATCAATTTTCCAACTTGGTTCGAACCAGGGGAGGAAAAAATATCCCCCACCCAACTCCTTCTCCTGATTAATAAAAATGGGATGGAAATTTCATGTTGTCCCAACTCCTAAACACTTCCCAAGCCACATCTGGCTCCACGAGCTGCTTCCAGCCTGTTTATATTCCCGACGAGAACATTTTTTCCAGCCCTGTCAACAATTATTGTTCCCCCTCTGAGGAGTTGTCCCTCACTTTTGGGTGATTAATAAAAGCTTTGGCTTTGAAGTGCCTCCGTTGTTTGTTGGTGCATGGAATGAGCATAAACACGGAGAAAGCCTGGAGCACAGCACACGGGAAGAGGTGCTGGATGGAAAAAGGATGGAATCAAGCAAGGGATGTGTTGGAAGCCTGGCTGCTGAGAATTTTGGGCTTTCTGTGCTGCCAGGCACTGACCCCCAGGAGAACTCTGCATTGACCTGAGGCCGTGGAGAAGCTTCCAAAATGGAATGACAGAACTGGGATTGTGGGGGTGGAGTTTGGATAGAAGTGTGTGATATCACAGGCTGGGAAACTCAGAGTTTAAGGGTTTAGAATGCAGGAATAGATAGAAAGCAAGATGGAGGTTTTAGAGTGGAGGCTTCTTCTTCTTCTTCTTCTTCTTCTTCTTCTTCTTCTTCTTCTTCTTCTTCTTCTTCTTCTTCTTCTTCTTCTTCTTCTTCTTCTTCTTCTTCTTCTTCTTCTTCTTCTTCTTCTTCTTCTTCTTCTTCTCCTTCTCCTTCTCCTTCTCCTTCTCCTCCTCCTTCTCCATGGGTTTGGGTGGTTTTGTGGAATTGGATAAAAAAGTCCCCATTGTGGGCACGGGTGGTTGGTTATTGGGTTAAAAGTGAAAATAATTCAGGTGTCATTTCTCAATGGGACAGTTGATCCTTGAAAGGCCTTGCAGAGAGAGAGCTGGGGCTCCATTTTTAGTTTGTTGGAGTGAAGGGCTGCAGAACTCAGGGTTTGTGAGGCTGTGACAGAGATAAGAACTGACAAACATCTCAGTCCCAACAAGAAATTCCATCTCACACATTTAATCCTGACCTTGGCAAAAAAGAAGCAAAGAATCTGCAGGGGTGGATGCACATCCCACCTGGAGGGGCTCCGGTGGCTCCTGGAAATGCAGAGGGAGCAGCAGGAATAAGTCAGAGCCTTGGGTTTGGAGATTTTGGCTCCTCTTTGATGTCAGGGTTTGTTGAAGGGTTCCATGGGCTCTCCTTGAACTTGTCTGAATTCCCAAGGGATGGAGGGAGGGGAGGAACAAATCCCAACCAAGCCCCCGAGGCCCAAACTGCAGGTGAGTCCTCAGAAATGAGGGGAAATTAGGCACATTCCTTCCCTGGGCAATGAAGGGCAGCTCCAGAGGCACAGCCTGGCCCTGTTGAAGCTCCTCCAGCTCCGTGGGGCGGGAAGCAGCCCCAGGATCTGGTTTTCCCTGCTCTGTTCTGCCTTTTGTGCATTTTACATCAACACCAAGGCAAGGCAGCATCTGGAAATCAAGATTAAATTTATTCCTTTCTTATCTTTGGTAGTGGCTCCAAGAAATTCTGATTTTCTGCAATTTTCTCCTTCTTTCTCCCCAGATTTTCTGTGCACACTACAGTTATTCCCCAGAACGAACCAAAAATCAGTTGCAGGTTATTAAAAATATTTCTCTATCCTGTCTTCTGTGTATTTTGCATCAACAGCAAGGCAAGGCAGCATCCAGAAGTCAAGATTAAATTTATTCCTTTCTTCTCTTTAGCTGTTGCTCAAAAAAAGTCTGATTGTCTGCAATTTTCTCCTTTGTCCCCAAATTATATTTGGACACCACAGATAGTCCTCAGAACAAACCTAAAACCACATGCAGGTGGTCCTTTTTTTTTTTTTTTCATTCTGATTTTTAAATGAACACAAAGATCAGCCCAGGGCATTGCAAAGCTGACGGGGAGTGTTTGTTCAGGTGAAATATCCCTGTTTTCACACCAGTCCTGCATGGGACGAGCTGTGAGTTCTCAACATCCTTAAATCCTGGGTGGGAAGACATTGTCCTGGTTTTTTTTTTTTTTTTTTTTTGTGTTTTTTTTGTGTGTTTTTTTTTTTTTTTTAGTTTTTTTTTTTGTTTGTTTTTTTTTTGTGTGTTTTTTTTTTAGTTTTTTTTTTTGTTTTTGGTTTTGTTTTTTTTTTTTGGGGGGGGGGGTTGGTGGTTTTTTTTTTTTGTTTTTTTTTTTTTTTTTTTTTTTTTGAGAAGAAAAGGCACCTGTGGCCCAGCGGGACGTCAATGATGAGTTTCTATTTTTTTGCAGAACATTCAGGCGAGGAGAAGTTCATTAATGCCATCTCCATCCTGTTCCCACCTCGGGGTAGCCAAGCAACCCTGGCATCCCTGGGTTATATTTGGAGGAGGTAGGAGCACGGATGTTCTCCATCCGGGAAATGATATTGTGCTGATAACTCTGTGTTTGCTTACCTGCCTCCTGCTCCATCCATCCACCCACCTCCTCTCCCGCCCCCCGCGTGCCCCACGGTGATTAATGATTTTCCAGGGCTCTGTTTTTAGCTGCTCTTGCTTCTGTTAATTAAACAGGAGCAAAGTTGGGCCCGGAGGCTCAAACTGGCGACGTTTGCACCACGTAGCTCTTGGTTCTGGGGCTCCTTTGGTTCGTTTTTGCTTCTGGATTTAAATTGCTTTTCTCCTGCCGGGGTTTGGTTTGTTTCAAATGTCTGGTAGAGAACGAAAGCTTTGGTAAACAGGGAAAGTCCAGTCTGGAGAGGAAAAGGCTCCAGGGAGAGCTCAGAGCCCCTTGCAGGGCCTGAAGGGGCTCCAGGAGAGCTGGAGAGGGACTGGGGACAAGGCATGGAGAGACAGGACACAGGGAATGGCTCCCACTGCCAGAGGGCAGGGATGGATGGGAGATTGGGAATTAGGAATTCCTGGCTGGGATGGAATTCCCAGAGCAGCTGTGGCTGCCCCTGGATCCTTGGAAGTGTCCACAGCCAGGTTGGATGGGGCTTGGAGCACCTGGGATAGTGGGAGGTGTCCCTGCCATGGCAGGGTTGGAATGCGATGGGCTTTAATCCCTTTCCAACCCAAACCATTCCGTGATGATTCTGTGATTTGAAGTCAGCATTCCTTTAAAACCTGCTCCCTTTGGAAACCTCTTTTGGGTTCCAAACCTCTTTTAGGTTCCTCCAAACAGAGGAGACTCCTTCTCCCAAAACCTCTGGCTGGACCTGTTATGATCCCTAAATGTCAGAACCAAAATTCCCTCAAAAGCTCTTTTATTTTTGCAGCACAAAATCCTCCTCATTCAGCAGCCACAGGGAAATAATTTTTTTTTTTTTTTTAACTCAGTACTGAAGATGCTGAGCTTTGACAGATCTTGAATTTAAGTGGGTTTAGTGTCTCTAAGCCCCTGTCTCCTCCCTGTGATCTTCTGATCCCTCACAACCCCCTGGGAGCAAACGGTCTCAGGCAAATCCTGGAGCTTTTCCAGGTTTCTTTGCTCCCAGTTTGAGCAGCAGCCAGGACAGCTGGATCCTGCTTGTCCCCTCGGAGCAGGAGTTGATTCTGCACTTTTGAAGCCAATTCACAGCTTTGGATAAAGAGGAGTTTGTTTATCACTTCTAGGACAGTATAAACTCATCCCTTTATCCTGGGATTGATCCTATTTAGCTCTGGAGTATGTGCAAGGAGCGCTTGAAGAGATCAGTGTTTAATCCAAGGTGGAATTGGCTCGGGATATAGGGAATTCCACATATCTGTCTGTCCAGTTTGTGTGTCAGGTTTTTACACCATCTTCATTTAGCACAGAGCAAAAAAATTTTCCTTGGAAAATCCCATTATTTTTTTTCCCCAGAGGATATTCCCAGCAGGTGAAATAAAGGAGGAAAGTCCTCCTTTACAAGCTGAGCATCTGGAGGAGTTTCCAGCCCTTTTTATTCCACACGTGGGGCAGGAAAGGAGAAAAGGCCTTGGAAAAGAGGACAGATCCCTTCAAAATGTGAGTTTTACCTTTAACCAGCTCATTCCTGAAAATCCTTGACTGCAGCCAGATGAGAAATGAGGAGACAGGGAAGAAATGGATGGAATTTGCCTTCCTGGGATTCCGCAGAGCACGTCCCTCTAATTAGCAGAGATAGGAATTAAGGCATCGTTTAACGAGGTCAAATGGGCTCGAGTGGATTTTCTGCCTTGTCTGGTGTGGAATCTTATCCAGGTTGATTTTAGCAAGGATCAGGAATTAGGGAGCATAATGGGATTATCTTGTCTAGACTAAAGATGTCAGCGAGCAGGGAAGATGCGCGGGAGGGGAGGAGGGGCTGGGGTAAAGAATGTTCAGCGTTCCATTATCCAAAGTCACTGCTGGGATTCGGGGCTTTGGGTCAAAATATCCCCCGGGACAACTCAGAGCCTGTTCCTGACTTTGGAGTCTGGATCTAGGAGGAAAAATTGTTCTCATTTTATGCCTTATCCTCTGCTTTTGATTTTTGAGGGGATTGATTTCCTATTTTCATTCCTGCGTTGTCCCAGAGTTGTTCTGGCTTTTCTGCCAGCAGCAGGTGTGAAAACAGGGTCTGATTGCAGGATTTTGTTTCTCTCCCTATCCCCCTCCACATCCTACACCTTGGAGTAACATTCCCTTGGTGTAATCCCAGTGATGCCACAGCTCTGGGATCATCAAACTCCAAACGGGCCTTTCCCCATGGATTAGATAAGAATAGGATGGGAATTTTAATGTCTGTCTTGACCACCAAGCTCCCCTCAAGGCATCTTCCACACATGATCCCATCCCCAAACCCAGAATGCTCTTGTCTAGTTACCAAAATACTTGGATTTTCCATCCCGTTCCTCTTATCACAACCTCTTCCTCCTTTCCAGCTCCTTTTTAGAGGAGTTAGATTTTTCCATTAGATTTTTCCAGAATCAGTGTAGGACTTTGGTAACCCCTCTTGTTCCTTGAAGTTCCACCACAACATTTCCTGCTGCTTTTCCTTGGCCAGGCTCAAAAAAACCAAAGCTCCATGAGGGTTTTTTGGGTTTTTTTTGGGGGGGCGGGGGGAAGAAGAGCTCTCCAAACCTTTTATTACAGCAGGAGGTGTTGCCTCCATGTAACTCATCATTCCTGACTCCAAGCTGGTCCATTCTTAAATCATCAACCAGTTCCAAACCCATGATTGGCCATTGATCCAGACAGGAAAAGACTTTTCCTGGCAGCCACAGGGCTCCCAAAAAATTATGTTTTTTCCCTGGGCCAAGACAGTGAAAGGACTCATTCCCATTGGATTCTCCTGGATTACAGATCAGATGAGTTTGGCCAAGGTCATCCTGGGAATCACTGGCAAGGTGATGTTGGGTTTTTTTGGGATTTTTGAGGGGATGGTTTGGGGTTTTGGGTTTGGTTTTGGGTTTGGTTTTGATTCTATTTAGGTTTTTTCCCATTCCAGTGTCTTACATATTTTTATGGCTCATTAACACCGTGCTCAGAGCCATCCAGAATTTCCAGAAGAAATCAAATTAACCCAACCCAAGATATGTTCCCTGAGAACTAAAATTTTGTAGAAAAAGAGGGAATAGTCAGAGCCCCACTTCCTCTTCTTTAAGTCTCTGCAAACTTGGTCCTAAAATTCCATAGGGAAGAGGGAATACTCAGACCCCCAGCTGCTTCTCCTTAAAGCTCTCTGCAAACCATTCACTGGATATAAAAGCAAGAAAATTGGGATTTTTCCTTTTTTTTTCCATAACAGATTAAACTTGAGCCTGCCCTCAGAGCAGGGAGTCAAACACAGGTTCCTGTTTCCTTAATCTGACCCTTTATTACGGAGAATATTCCCCCTTTCCAGCTGATCCCGAGTTCCCAGCTGACCAGACCTCTCCCTCCTGTACATCTGCACGGAGGGAAATGACAAAATATTCCAATTTCTCCCAAATGTCAACTTAAAAAAACACCCAAATAGGAAACAGCTGCCCCGGGGCAGCTTGGGAGATGTAAATTTAATTCTTGGAGCTGTCTCCACATCCCTCACTGCCACTTCCATGGTCCTGCTTTCACTGGAGAACACCTGGGAGCTGCTGGCAAGAGGCTGCTGGGGTGGGTGGGTGACTCCCAGTTGAAAACAAGCCATGAAAAAGCCTCTTCTATCCCAGGAAAAAAGGTAAACATGGAAGGAGGCACTCCCTGGAGTTGAATCAGATCCTGCCAACTTTATTCCGCTTCGTGTTGGCCCGTGGAAGGTCTGAGCCGTTATCTTTGGAAATAGGAGGAGCTCCAAAACATCTCCTGCAGCTCCTGGTGGCTCTGCTGTTCCGTCTTCCCACTCCAAAACAGGCAGAGCAGATTAGGTCTGGATAAATCCAAACGTTCTCCTAAAAGAGACTCCCACTTTCCTTCCTGTTGTATTCCATCCTCAATTTATTTTCTTTCCATTCCTTCCCTTTCCCATTACACATTTCCTCATGGATCAGAGGCAAAACTTGCTGGTGGAAAGAAACTTGAGTTCAGCTCAACTTCTCAGGGGTTTTCATTCCCAAGAATTCAGAGTTGGATAAAATTTTCAATGAATAATGCCTTGGATCAAAATCGAGGACCCTGATAAATTGTTCAAGGCCAGGTTGGATGGGAATTGGAGCAACCTGGGATAGTGGAACGTGTCCCTGTCCATGGCAGGGGTGGGAATGAGATGAGCTTTAAGGTCCCTTCCAACCCAAATCCATTCTGGGATTCTGGAATGCTGGGGTGCTGGGATAGAAAACCTGCCTTAAAATTTCTTGAGTCATGGAATTGTTTTGTTTCAATCCTACTGATGAGTTTCAAAGAAAGAAGTGGCATGGAATGATATTAAAGACAGAAAAACTTTAAGGAAAACAAAAATAGGGAAGGAAATGAAATATCAATAGGATTTGAGATACATAAACAGAGGAGGGGTGCCCAAATTATGGAATCACAGAACCCCAGGATTCGTTGGAAGGGACCTGACAGTTCATTAATTCCACCCCCTGCCATGGCAAGGACACCTCCCACTGTCCCAGGCTGCTCCAGGCCAGGATCCAACCTGGCCTTGGACACTGCCAGGGATCCAGGGGAAGCCACAGCTGCTCTGGGAACTCCATCCCAGCCCCTGCCCACCTTCCCAGCCAGGAATTCATTCCCAGTATCCCATCCATTCCTGCCCTCTGGCAGTGGGAGCCATTCCCTGTGTCCTGTCCCTCCATGCCTTGTCTCAAATCCCTTTCCAGCTTTTTTTTTTTTTTTTGCAGGCACTAATACTCCCTGGAGACAGATCCCATATGTCCAGAATCCCTACATTTCCCCACCTTACCTCTCCATCTCCTTCCTTCCCTAACACACATCACACATTAAACCAGGAAAGCTCCGAGACTTGGTCACCAATAATTCCCTCAGAAATCCCACCAGGACTTCTGAACCAGAAATCCCGTGAGGGATAACCCTGGAGATTTATTCCCCCAACCACCCTTCTCTCTGGAGAAGCATCTGAAAACCAGAATACCCCACAGTGTCTCAAATAAATCGAGACACCTTCATTTATTTTCCTAAATTACCAGAAATTGAGGGATAGGAAGGGTTTTAAAAGGAACTCTGAAAAACCTCACCTGAGAGCAGAATTCTTATGAAGGTTTTGTAGGAAAAAAAAAAAAAAAAAACCCAAGAAAATATTCATGCATCAAGAAATTCCAAGTGAGACAATAAATTCCTGGGATGTGAGGAAGCTGGAACTATTTACACATGTAGGTTGTCTTAAATTCCAGCCCCAAAGGTGGAATTGGATCCCTCTGTCCCTCTTAGGTCTTCAGGTTTCACCTGGTCACCCTTTAACAAGACCAAGGAGTTTCGCTGGAATACAGAATTTCAGTCCTCAGCAAAAAAAGCCACATTTAAAGGGAGGGACAGGAAACTTCAGGCTCTGCAGGGAACTCGAAGGTGAATTATTTAATAACTGTGTTAATTATTATAATTATTTCAGCAGGTAAAATAGGGCTCCTGCACCAGGAGAAGCCGAAATCGCTCTGAAGAAAAGGGGAAGTAATTCCAAGGCGTATTCCAGAGTGTGGTCGTGAGCACCAAAGCTGTGTCTGCTTCCAGGGCTTGGGAATTTTGATGCTTCATCAAAAGGAAGAGATGGAAACCCAAACACCTTTCCTTGATTTAATAGAAACCTGGGATGGTTTGGGATGGAAGGGACCTTATGAAATCATCTCATTCCCACCTTCCACTATCCCAGGTTGCTCCAAACCCCATCCAGCCCAGCCTGGGACATTTCCAGGGATGCAGTAGCTTCTCTGGGAATTCCATCCCAGCCAGGAATTCCTTCCCAATATTCCTTCTATCCCTGCCATCCTTCAGGTTAAAACCATTCCAGAAGCCTGTGCCTTGTTATACCCACACAGTGCAGAGCATTTTCTCTGCCTTCTGAAGGTAAAAAAAAAAAAGGAGGAAAATTTTTAATTTGTAGCGAAAAAAGGTCAAAATGTAACTTCAAGCTGATGAGGTTCACCAAATGTTGTAAGAGATGGAGTCAGGCGCTGGAATTGGAGGGTGATTCTCATGTCCATATCCTGTGGCAATGCAGAAAAGGACAATCCCGGCCTCCTTCTGACCTCCTCTTTGGTTCCAGCTGCACTTTCTCCATATTCCTGAAACTTTCTGTCCTTTTTCCAAAGTCTGAGCACGTCTTGGATTTTCTGGAGTTAAGTGCTTCCTCCTGTGCCATGTGAGCCATTGGGGTTTTCCCAGGATCCTCCAGAAATCCTTTTAAAAATAAGTATTATTTAACGACTTGGACTATTAATGGTTCTCATTGTTCTCTTCATCATTACTTCTCATTAATTATCCACCAGGGGAGGTTAAGATTGGATTTCAGGAAAAAATTCCTGAGGGAAAGGGCTGTGAAGCATTGGAATGGGCTGCCCAGGGAAATGGTGGTGTCACCATCCTTGGAAATGTGAAAAAAAAACGTGTGGATGTGGCACTTGAGGACGTGGTGGTGATGCTGGTGGAGAGTTGAACTTGATGATCTAAAATATAGAAATAAACATGGAATCGTTAAGGCTGGAAAAGACCTCCAAGATCATCAAGTCCAACCCTCACCCAGCACCTCCGTGTTCACTAAACTCTGTCCTAAAATCCACACATTTTTTGAACCATTCCAGAGGTGGGGACTCCAATTCTTCCCTGTGCAACCTCTTCCGAGGCTTGACCACCTTTTCCATGAGGAGTTTTTCCCTGATATCCAATACAAGCTTCTCCTGGATGGCGCTGTAATTTGAGGCCTACAAGATGCTGTAACTTGAGGCCTACATGAAAACACAGCGCTAAATTTAACAAATATGCGCGAAAATCTCAGCTCAGGCCTAAAACCCTACAGCTCCAAGAAGGAATAAAACTCCCATGAATTCCCCTCACCCCGGCTCAATGCAAACTAAATTTGCATAATATTCCACCTAAAGAGAATTTCTTCTTCCACCCACTAGATGGGAGCAAACATTAATTTATGGGATCGTGCCAGCTCTGGATATTGGATGTCTGATGCCAACGTGTGTGGTCTTGCGGCTTGGAGTTCCCTTTTTAGTGCTGTTTAATGAGGGAAATGTAGAACTTGGAGCAAATGGATTCTCGGACATCATAAAAAGTGGGGATTGGCTGAGGGCCAAGGGATCACTTCAAAAATTCCCTACAAAAAAAATCAAGGAGTGGAAACCTGGAGTGTGTTTGCCTCCAGACCGAATCAAATATTCCTGTTTGCTCACGGGGTGGTTTATTTTTAAGCCTTGACTAAGCATCTGCAGGGAAAATATTTGGGATTTGGATCTCTCCATGCTCATTCCCTGCCTTCACCTTCTGACCAGCAGGCCAAGAATAAAAGTGTGTGTCATGGAAAGCTGAGCTGTGGAGGTTAAACAATTCCTAGAGTTTTATTTGGTGTAGGGATCAGCTTTCCAAGAATTGTCCATCAAGAGCAAGGAATTTTTGGTTGCAGCAGGGAGAGATGTTGATATTCCTAATCAATCTCTTTAGGGAATTGTTGGTGAATAAAAATGTCAACATAGCAACTCCTGAACATCCAGAAATTGCAAGAAATTCCAGCAGAGCTCACTGTGGGATTTGTATCTTGTGATGTTTGCACAAGGATTTCTTCCCAAGCCAAATGCCCACTGTGGGGAGGGAATTGAAGGGCAGAGGGAGCTCAAATCCTGGGATATTTTCCTGGAATCTGGCATCCCAGCCAGTCCAGTCCCTTTAGTGGAGGGGATTCCTGGTGAATCTTGAAGGTTTGGTTCCGTAGTGAACAGTTTTAGGTCTCAGTCCCTCAGTTTTTGGGAGTGCGCAACAAATTATGACTCTTTTTGCCTTGGATTTTCCTTTGGGAGTGCTGGAAAAATCCCTATGGAATGTTTGTTTTCTCCTGCCAGTTACGAGGCAGCCTAAAATGACTAAATTTAGGTATAGACATGAAAATAGGTAAAATTAGGGGATATTTGTGGCCCAGCTCTTCACGGAAGGAAGGAAGGAAGGAAGGAAGGAAGGAAGGAAGGAAGGAAGGAAGGAAGGAAGGAAGGAAGGAAGGAAGGAAGGAAGGAAGGAAGGAAGGAAGGAAGGAAGGAAGGAAGGAAGGAAGGAAGGAAGGAAGGAAGGAAGGAAGGAAGGAAGGAAGGAAGGAAGGAAGGAAGGAAGGAAGGAAGGAAGGAAGGAAGGAAGGAAGGAAGGAAAGAAAGAAAGGAAAGAAAGGAAAGAAAGGAAAGAAAGGAAAGAAAGGAAAGAAAGGAAAGAAAGGAAAGGTGTTTTTCTGACAGTATTTTCCAGCTCTCACTACTGGAGATATGAAAGAGCTCCATGGATGGAATCATCATTTCATGATCCATGTTTTCCAGGTGGCGGCACCTGGCAGGATGGAAGAACACCAAGGAATGGCACTTGAGGCAATTTGATCCCTCTCAAGAAGTTTATAAATGAAACCCCTCAGTCCTGGTTTGTGCTCTTTGCACAGGAGCTCCTTGTGGATCGTCAGCACTCAACATCCAGAAGGGAATCCTGGAATGGTTTCGGTTGGAAGAGACCTTAAAGATCACCCAGTACCAGCCCCCTGCTGTGGGCACTTTCCACTATTCCAGCCTGGCCTGAAAAGTTTTTCATCAAATACTGATGCAGCCTCATCATCCCCCCCCTTCATTCCCATGTCAGCCCCAAATACATCCTAAAATTCAGGGAGTGGAAAAGGAGTATTATTAACATATAAATAACAGTAAGGAATATTATTTTCTGAATATTTTTTCCTGAGGTATAAATCCTCTGTGTTGATAAAATCTTGTTAGTGACACTGAACTCCAGCTGAGTCATCCTCAAAAAAAATTCCCAAAGAGAACCCCCAGTCCCAGATTTCTTTCTTATTTTAATGAGAAGAGCAAAGCAAAAGGACACCAAACATAAACCAAGGGAGTAAAACCACTTTGTTTTAATTAAGGCTGCACAAAGCCCAGAGCAGCTTTGCCCAGAGCATGGAAGTGACAGCAGAGAGTGATCATTATTCCTAAGGGAAGAGCTGCCAGGAGAACACTGAGAGAGCTTTAATTTGTCGTGGAAAAAGCCTGTTAATTACAGCTAACGAGCTTTGAGCAGGCTCTGTAAAACAGTGGCCCCTGAGTGAAGAAGCGTCCTCCAGAATTAACCTTGTCATGAGCCCTGACAGAGGCCAGAGCAGCTCTGGGGACTCTCAGGAGGTGACGGGGTCTCCAGGCTGCTCCTTTAATTAGCCCTGGGATAGCTCCAGAGAATTTCCTGCTGCAGTTCCTGGGGGGACAGGGCAAAGGCCTCTGGAGCAGCCCTGCACGGAGGAGGGCGGGATGTTTGTGCAAAGAGCTGACCCCCAGAATCGCTGTGCTGGCCTCAGCACGGGGGTCAGGAGCCCAAAATGCCCCGTGGTCATTCCTAAGTGGGAGTGAGGGTGGGGAAAGGGACGGGGAAGCAGTGCCAGGAGTGCGGGAATGGAGTCCAAACCATGAGGGAATTTTTTGAGGTCCCTCCCCACACAAACCATTCTGTGATTCCATGAATGCTGCAGGGTGATGCAGGACCCACATTTTTCCCATCATCCCTTTCCAGGAATTCTCAGCTGCGCCATGGAATATCCAGACATCCCTCAACACTTCCAAAGGGCAACGCCCTCTCGGTGGGGTTTGGATTTGAGAGAACCACACAGAGACTGTGGGTTGTGTCTGTAAAAGCAGAGAAGAATAAATTTAAGCCTAAACATTTTAATTTCTTTCCTTCTCCATTGATGTTCTCCCCGTACAAATATTCAGGGGAATTAGGATCTCTCTAAATTCCAGAATCCTTCAATCCCAGAATGGTTTGGGTTAGAAGGGGCATTAAAAATTCCCCAGATCCAAACCCTGGGATGTGTTTATGTTGGATGCTGGGAAAAATTGCTTCATCAAAAGAGTTGTCTGGCCTGAGGGCAGTGGTGGAGTCCCCATCCCTGGAAGGATTTCAAAGCCATGTAATTGTGGCACTTGGAGACATGGGACAGTGGTGGCCTTGGGAATGGTTGGACTCAGTGACCTTGGAGATCTCCACCTTAAAAAATTCTGTGATTCTACGAATCTCTCACAGATTTATGAACATTTTTTTTTTTGTAACTTGGCAAAGCAGAGAGATATTGGTCAATCATCAACTTCCTTATCTCCATGGATCATCTCAAGTGCTCTCCTGCCAGGCCCACAGGATTCCACATCTAAGGAAAAGAGCTGATACTTGGTTGAAAGGCACATTTTCCAACGAGGAGCCGTTGGATGAAGGATGTGCACATTTCAAATTGATAAGAAAACGGATAAGGTCCCCTTTTGTGCTGAAAGATCAACAAAAGCAGGAAAGATGGTTCTTGAGCTCTGCTTTGAGAGGTTGCAGAGGACAGCACAGATGGAGGTGTTCCCTGTCCCTGGAAGTGTCCAAGGCCAGGTTGGACAAGGCTTGGAACAACCTGGGCTAGTGGAAGTTGTCCCAGCCCTTGGCCACAGATGGTCTTCAAGGTCACTTCCAACCCAACCATTCCAGTTCATCTTCCATGAAGATGAACTCCTCATCCTCTGGGAAGTGGCAGCTACCTGGGAAAAGGATTTGTATTAATTTGTTTCACGCTCCATCTGCGCTATCCTGGGAATTCATCCCTTGTGGCATCCCCTCAGACCTCCAGAGTCTCTTACCCATTTGTGGAGGATGAACTTCTGTGCTCTCCTTGCCCACTGCTCTACGGAGATCCCGGATTCTCTTTCCTCCAGAAGCTGAGAAAAGGGACAAAGATCCTTGTCCTCTTCCTGGACAGGATGCTGGGCTAAAGTGACCTTTTCCCTGATCCAGGGCAGCTGTTCCCACATTCATTAGCAGATCCAGAGGTTTTTAACATCTGCTGCAGCTGCCCCCAGTTTTAGCTCTGGAGGATTCCAAGAATTCCTTCTGCACCTTGGAATGACAAGGTGGTTGTGATCCCAGCCTACCTTGGGATGCATTTAAACCCAATGGCACAGACAAATCCATGACTTTGCAGGGATTATTGCCTCTGATAAAAATTTAATTGGATAATGTAAGTTTTGATGAAGGTTCTGGTGTGAACAGGGTTGGTTTGGGTTTTTTTTTTGGCAGATCTTTACCCGAAACACCCCGATTCTTGGAGCAATGGGATTATATCAGGTAATCTGTGGAGAAAAATGCATTTTAAAAGTTATTCCTACAAGGATTTGATGATGTTCCACCGCTGGAATTTGTATGTGCCTGGTTTGACTCCACTGCCCTCAAACACTAAAAATCTCCCCAAATCTGCTCCTGGGATATCATTCCCAGCTTTCCTGAGCAAGGCTGAGCTGTGTGGTCCAACCTCAGCACAAACCAGGACCTTGAGGGAGCAGTAACGACACTGCCGGCCTCGGAATGCCGGCTCAGGCTGTGCTGGGATTTTCCCTGGCCACATCCCTGTGATCCTGAGGGGAAAATCTGGGATAACGCTTTGAGGGGACACCAAATGTGGGGCTGTGACAGATTTAAAAAAATCCACTTCATTCACTCTTCCGTTTAAAAGCTCAGCTCCCATTTTCGTGTTTTTGGGATTTTGTGGACATCCTATTGAATTGGGAATTCCCAGGAGCCCTTTTAAAGGCTTTCTTTCCTTGCCTCCATAAACCCACAGCTGTTTTGGCTGGAAGTCTCCTGCTCTTGGCATGGGATTAAATTCCCAGCTTGCCACCTATGGAGTCTGAACATGTCCAGCTTTGGGGTTCTTGCTGCTGGAGAGAGGGATTTTTTTTTTTTTCCCAGCTGTTTTTTAATGGAGCAGCCCAACATTCCCTTAACTCTTTTTCTGTTCCTTCTTCCCACAAAACCACAACCTCCCCAGTAACTGACATCCCTAATCCCTTTAGGATTGGCCGTGCTGCTGTTGCCATGTTGACAAGTCCAGAATTCCCTCTCCCAGTTTATTCCAGCAGCTCCCATCATTCCCAACTGGTTTCAAGCTCCAAGTGCTGGGTTATGTTGCCAGTCAGGCCCATCAGTCGTAAGGAAAAGAAATTAATTTGCTTATCCAGAGAATCCTGGAGGATCCAGGGACAATCCCTTCAGTATTCCATAAGGATTTGCAAATTCCAGGTGTTTTGTCTCTGTAATAATCACAGAGGTGTTTTCCAGTGAATCTCAAGTTTTCCAGGTTTTAGGGGTGTCCAAGGTCAATGAGTGAAGAGCAAGGAGGTTTCACTAAAATCCAGGAATAACTCCGAGAGAGGAAGGGTTGGGAGATCTTTAGAACATCCAAAAAAACTCTTCACACTTCAAATTGTCAGGAATCATGGAATAATTTAGGTTGGAAAAGAACTCCAAGACCATCGAGTCCAACCATTCCCTCACCACAAAACCATGTCCCCAAATGCCACATCCACACATTTTTGGAATACTTCCAAGTATGGCGATTCCAACACTTCCCCATTCCAGTACCTGACCACCCTTTCCATGAAAAAAATTTCCCTAAATATCCAACCAAGGGCAATACCTGAGGCTGCTCCTCTCCCCTAGGACAGGAGCAGCATGGCGAGTGTGTCAGCATTTGCCTTCTGAATTCCTCCTGCTGTCATTCCAGGGACAAAATTCCCTGTGCCTGAGAACATAATTCCCAACACACGTCCCTAGTTTTTCCAAACATTTATGTACATGATTGATTTTTTTAACATTTTCAACTTCTTAATTTTTGTGGAGCAGTTTTTTTAAAACACACGCTTAAGTATTTCCCGATTCCTGATAATTTCATGGAATGTGCAAGGGATAAATTAGGAAATCAACCATCATTTCTTAGTTCTGAATCTTTATTTCTAAAAAATTTCTCTGGCTCACCTGAATCCTGATTGGAAATATTCAAGTGGCCAATTCCAGGAGAAAAAATTGATGAGAATGTGTCTTTAAACTTTGGAATTTTATTTGTTTGGACACTCACATAATTCCATTCAATAAAAAAGGAAGCGTTCTTTGATCCATGAACCCGTGGGTTTGGGGTTTTTGTTTTGGATGGATATAAAATGTTGTCAATATCCCACAGGGAATTCCAAAGTTCACCTCCAGGCTGTGTGCAGCACTTTGGAATCACCCATTCATTTCCTTACATTATAGATTTTATTGGAATAAACGCTCATTCCTTGCTCATTTCCCCCTTTTAACTCCTGATTTTATATCCTTTGATCGTATCCAGCATCAAACCTCTCTCTTCCTTGCTGATTTCCTGGTGTGTCCTTCATTCTTTGGGAAAACTATTCCATATGTTCGATCCTCATAGGAAATTTTTCTCCATTTGCTGCCACTGATTCGCACTGAAGAGGGAACCGGGACTGAGTAGAACCCAGGAACTGTCTGGGAAGAGCGTCTCCATCCCTCAGGAACCCCAAAAAATTCCTCTTCTCCCACTTTTGTCCTTTATTAGGGAATATAAACTCCCTACAAAAAAAAATTTGTGGGTTTTTGGTTTTGTGTTGTTACTGTGGTTCAACCTCACGGTTCAAACTGAGGGAATGCCAGTGTTTTCCAGCAAATCCCTCACACAATGACCTTCCAAAGCCAATCCCTTCTGCCAAATCCCATCGTGCTGGCATGGAGCTGTGCCAGAGGGATTGAGGTTGGAGATCAGGGAAAGGTTCTTCCCCCAGAGGGTGGTTGGGCACTGCCCAGGCTCCCCTGGTAATGGGCCCCTTCCCAAGGCTGCCAGAGCTCCAGGAACATTTGGACAACTCAGGAACAGGGTGGGATTGTTGGGGTTATCGTGGGCAGGACCAGGAGCTGGACTGGACAATCCTTGTGGGAATCTTCCAGCTCAGGATATTCTGTTCTACAATTCCCACTGGAGTATTCCCGGGCTCCCATGTGTTCCTTGAATGGACTACCCCAGAATCCACTAATTAACATGGATTTCTCTTCTGATCCTTCTTCCTTCCTCCCTTTGCTGTGTCCTGGAGATCTCCTCCTAGGCAGGAGAGGCTTCCTGCAGGACCAGGTGTCTGAATTCCCAAGGGTTCAAAGCTGGAGAATGGCAGGTGGAATTCACACTGTGGTTTGGAGAGAAGGAGGAATATGGAAGAAATTCCAGAAGGAGAAAAGAGGGATTTATGGTGTTTGGGAGGAGAAGAAAGGGATCACAGCGCGGATATCCAGCCTTGGGTGGGCTCAGCACCTCGGGATAAGGGCCCTGCTTTGGGAGTGGAGACATGTGGGAAAGTGGATTTGGGAGACAGCAAATGAGTCCAGCAAGAGTTAACTCAGCCAGCCCCCGGTGCCTCCTCTCACCCAGTGCCTCCCACACTTCCCAAATCCCAGGCTGTGCCTTCCTTATCAGCCCCCAGTGCTGACAGTTTGCCCAGGGATGTTTTCCGAGGGATATCAGTGCTCCTGCTTCCCTTCCCAAGGGCTCCTATCTCTCCCTATTTCTCAGCAGCTCTCCACCAGGGCAGGGCCCAGGCAGCGAGGCTTTGGCTTGGTTTGGAAAACAAAACCTCCAAGGAAAACAGACCCACCTGTTTTTCTGAGCCTGTTTTTTTTTTTGCAGGAATTGTTAAAAAAAAAAAAAAAAAAAATCCCAGGAATGTTGGTGTGCTGTGATGAAAATGGAATCATGAGATGAAATGTGGATGTTTCTACATAAACCAATCAAAACCTGGGCAGGGATGAATGGCACATTCCTAATTTTGCTTTTCTTTGCAATAAGTTGTGCTAAAACCGGGCAAGAAATGCCTGGGATTGCCAATTCTCCTCGGAATTGGAGTGGTTGGAGAGAACCACCTTGCTCCACCTGCCAAGAGGTGACTTCAGGCTTGCTTGTGACATTTAATGACTTTTGTGACACCTCCACCGAGCCAAGGCCCCTCCCTGCCCTGCTCGAGGCGTTGGTGACACCACGGAGCTGCAGGGAAGGGACAACTGTGATCCTGACCCTTGGCAACCGGAACATCCTTCCTGAAAGGATCAACAACAGCAAAGGCAACGTGGAAAAAATTCCAGACAATCCCACATTTGTGCTTTCCTGCTCTTTACAATTCCAGGATTTTGGAAGCCTGAAGGTTTGGGTGGAAAATATGGATGAGTGGTGAATGGGGGCCTGAAAAGTGAGGGATTGTTTCCCACAGTTTTACCCTCTGGAAAAGCTGCATTTTTACCTTGGAGGAATTCTCAGGGAGAGCCTGAAGCATGGGAGGACACAAGGGAATGGTTGGAGCTGTGCCAGAGGAGGTTCCAGTTGGATTTCAGGGAAAGATTTCAGTTGGATTTTAGGGAAAGGTATTATTTGGATTTTAGGGAAAGATTCCAGTTGGATTTTAGGGAAAGATTTCAGTTGGATTTTAGGGAAAGATTCCAGTTGGATTTTAGGGAAAGGTTTCAGTTGGATTTCAGGGAAAGATTTCAGTTGGATTTTAGGGAAAGGTATTATTTGGATTTTAGGGAAAGATTCCAGTTGGATTTTAGGGAAAGATTCCAGTTGGATTTTAGGGAAAGGTTTCAGTTGGATTTTAGGGAAAGATTTCAGTTGGATTTTAGGGAAAGATTCCAGTTGGATTTTAGGGAAAGATTCCAGTTGGATTTTAGGGAAAGGTTTCAGTTGGATTTTAGGGAAAGATTTCAGTTGGATGTTAGGGAAAGATTCCAGTTGGATTTCAGGGAAAGATTCCAGTTGGATTTTAGGGAAAGGTTTCAGTTGGATTTCAGGGAAAGATTCCAGTTGGATTTTAGGGAAAGGTTTCAGTTGGATTTTAGGGAAAGATTCCAGTTGGATTTTAGGGAAAGATTCCAGTTGGATTTCAGGGAAAGATTCCAGTTGGATTTTAGGGAAAGATTCCAGTTGGATTTTAGGGAAAGGTTCCTCATCCAGAGGGAGGTTGGACACTGCCCAGGCTCCCCAGGAAATGGCCACATTCTCAAGGCTGACAGAGCTCCAGGAGCATTTGGAAAATGCTCTCAGGGATGCACAGGGTGGGATCGTTGGGGGTCTGTGCAGGGCCAGGGATTGGACTGGATGATCCTTGTGGATCTCTTCCAACTCAGGTTATTCCGTGATTCTCTAATTCCATGACCTGGGAATGGAATAGGATGTTCAGCTGGGATTTTATCCTTAGCACCAAAATCTGTCACAGCTCTTGTGTTATGCCAATATAATAATTAATAAAATAAATACTTTAAATTTATTAAACTAAAAAAAAAAAATAGCTAATTTCATGACAGAATTTTAGACCTTTGGGGGATTTTATGTATTTTTTGTTACTTTTGTTATCTGTATGAAATTTTCAGTGAATGGAAGATACTAAACAAAAACTAAACATCATTTTCCATTGGATACAGTGGGTCAGAGTTGGAAAATGCCTTTCTTAGGTTTCTGTACATAACCCAACTTTTTGGGCACAGGAAAACAGAGCAGTTATCCGTGATTCCAAACACCTGGTGTGGAAAATGCCATTCTTTGGAAAAGTCAGGGTGACTCCACAATAAGGGAATTAGGACAGTTCCAGGATGTCCATCCAGTCCCTGCTCCAGGGGTATTTCTGGGATAATCTCAGTTGTACCTGTTCCCTGTACCTATCCTGTTCTGGGATAATTTCAGTTGTACCTATTCCCTCAATCCCAGCTTTTCGACATAATAGAGGATTTGCTCAGGTGAGGATTTGGGGGATTCTGGGAATCACAGGGTTATTAAGGTTGGAAAAGCCCTCTCAGCTCATCGAGTCCAAACAGGAACCCAGCACTGCCAAATCCACCCAATCCATGTCCCCAAGTGCCACATCCAATTAAAAACCCTTCCAGGAATGGTGACTCCACTTCCCTGGTCATCCTGCTCCAATACCTGGCCACCCTTTCCCATTATGGAGGAATATTCCCAGTTTAAACTCCCTCTGGCACAACTTGGGGTTCTTTCCTCTTGTCCTGTCCATTGTTCCCTGGGAGAAGAGACCAATCCCAGCTGGCTCCATCCTCCTTTATGGAATTGTAGAGAGCAGTTGGAGATCAATCCCAAATGGAAAACACTCCCAGGAGCCCTAAGTGATAACACAACAGATCAGCTGAGACCAAAGCTCTCCAGGATCAACTGAGTCACAAACCGCAAAAGATCTGCCTCAGTCTGGATTTCAGGAATTTGAGCAGGATCCAGCAATTCCAGGCAGGAATTCTCTGGGCTAAGACTGGATTCTGGATTTCAGGAATTTGAGCAGGATCCAGCAATTCCAGGCAGGAATTCTCTGGGCTAAGACTGGATTCTGGATTTCAGGAATTTGAGCAGGATCCAGCAATTCCAGGCAGGAATTCTCTGGGCTAAGACTGGATTCTGGATTTCAGGAATTTGAGCAGGATCCAGCAATTCCAGGCAGGAATTCTCTGGGCTAAGACTGGATTCTGGATTTCAGGAATTTGAGCAGGATTCAGCAGTTCCAGGCAGGAATTCTCTGGGCTAAGACTGGATTCTGGATTTCAGGAATTTGAGCAGGATCCAGCAATTCCAGGCAGGAATTCTCTGGGCTAAGACTGGATTCTGGATTTCAGGAATTTGAGCAGGATCCAGCAATTCCAGGCAGGAATTCTCTGGGCTAAGACTGGATTCTGGATTTCAGGAATTTGAGCAGGATCCAGCAATTCCAGGCAGGAATTCTCTGGGCTAAGACACCCCAGCAGTGGGAAGTGTGTTCACAACTGCCCCTTCCAATCCTAATGAAATAAACAACAATCAAGGGCAACGTTTAAGGAAATCTTAACAAAAGGAAATTGAATCAAAGGATTTTTTTAAATCTTGTTCTTACTTTTTAAAAAATTTTCCTTATCAACACATTGACAATGAGGGAGTGGCAGCCCAGGAACTTCCAATGAGTTCAGTGCAAACAGAAGCTGGAAAAGGCTCCAATCAATTCCATGGAGAAGGAATCACTCCAGAGGCTCCTTCAGGCAGCAAATCCAGCTCTGTTTCTCATTGCAGCTTTGACACTTCCAGGGATTTATGCTGGAGGTTCTTCCAAAAGCTTTTATCCCTCTTCACTCTGCTTCTCCAACTTCTTGAGGAGTTGGATGTTGGGGGATGAATAAATTTGGGTTTCAGTGCCCCCATTTTGCCCTCATTGAAATCAGTAACACAAATCCCAACAATTCCAACAAACCATGGACAGAACTGGAGCCTTTGGTGGAGAATTTTGAAGATTCTTGAAGAATCAAAGCTCAAAACATTTCAGCAAGTGGTGACAAGGACGAGATGGAAACACAAAGCCACATTTTTTTTACAAACCCAGTAATTTCCAGAGCTTGAAGCCACCAGTCCTGCAGAATTAATGATTTTAAAGCAGGATTAACTCAACTGCTGGGTATGGCAGCACATAAAGCTGCTATAAAATACTCACTCAGTGTGGAGAGAGTTCGCTGATCACAGCACCCAAGGCTGAGCCTCTGGTCTTAAAATTAGTGCAGGAGTCAATGGGAATGGAACAATTTTCCCTGATAATTCCAGTGCCACTGACCCGGTTTTTGTGATAATTTGAGTGTCACTCACCGAGTCGCTATCAGAATAAAAATCCAGTTGGTCAAGTCAAGGCCACCAGTACTGGAAATGAAAGCGTGAAATTCCGAGGTCAGAAACCTCACCAAGGGACAGCACTGACAGCAAAAATATGAGGAATGGCTTGACAGGACCAGCTGCTGATGGTTTTTAGGAGAAACTGGGACTTGACCCTGAAGAATTTCCTCAGCCGAGTTTGGTTGTGGGGTACGGGTGCAATAATGGCCTTGTTTTGCAGCCCCCGCCTCCAAAAATGAGGAAAAAAAAATAAAGATCCATAGAAAAATAATTTAATTTTCTATTTCTAACCTGATCAAGTAAAAGATTCCCTGCTCATGGCAGGGGGGGGTTTGGAATTTCCTCTTTAAGGTCCCTTCCAACCCAACCATTCCATGATTCCATGAGTCTAAATCACTGACAACAACAGCATCCCTTTGATTTGAATTTTGATTTTAGGGGCTTTAGGGCATGATGTGTTCAAGTGTTTATTTACTCCTGAAAGGAGAAAATATGATTTTTGAATAAAAACAACATTCTGAGAGTCAGGTAATTCTTGTAGCTGGGAATTCAGCAAATAAAGGACAAAATAAGGCACCATGTGAAAAAAAAAAGAAAAAAAAAAAGAAACCAAGAGTGATCACAACCACTGCACTCTCACCTTCATGTCTTTTGTGACAGCAGAATATTTTACAGCTCCTAACCAGAAAAAAAACTAAATCAAAATAATCAAGAAGACTTTGCTGTCTGAGCAGTTCTGGTTCACCAAAAGGTAGCACTTCAGTCACCCTCTTTTATTCAGAAATCACCTTTATTTCCCTCCTTTGCCTATGAAAAATCCTTTTACTCATACCCCGAGGGATAAAATATCATTTGCACAAGGCCTTTGCTGTGCAATTTGCAGCAAAACCCTTGGTTGGCTGCCAGGCTCATAATCCCAGCCTCTGCAGAATGAAATGAAGACATTAATATCAGTTTTTATTAAGCTGGTAATAAGGCAGAGTTTAAAGCAAACGCAGGTGGAGGAGATTTGATGCCAAGGTTTTAAACACATGGCTTGAACGGGGCCAATCCCAGCTCCAGGCAAGAGATTCGGGAAGGGCAAGTGGAATTCCGTCTTTTTAGGTGTTAGGCTGGAGGCTGCAGCCACACAGAATCCCAGGATGGGTCAGGCTGGAGTGGGATCATGTGGAAGCAGCTCCCTGCTCCAGCAGGGCACGCGGGAAGCGAAACCGTAAAATATCCACATCTCCCCTACCAGGGGTAATTCAGATATTTTTCAGGGCGTTCCTAAGCCCTTCTCTGTCCCCAGGAAGAGCCCAAAGCTTTTGATTCCCTTTTGAGACCCTCCCTCTGTTTTTGGGAGCACAGGGGGTGAGGATGGCCCTGACACGCTGCCCCTTCCTTCTGGGTTATCTGCAGGTCATGGGAACCACGAGGGACATTCCAAACCCACCAGGTTTGAATCCCTCAATCCCTCCAGGGAAGGATTTGGCCAAGGGGGAATTGTCACAGCCCCCTAATCTCCACTTATGAGTTTCCACTGCTCCCGAGGTGCCATTGTCACTGTGGGACCAGGTCAGGGGATTTCTGTCACACCCCACACACTTCACGTGTCATGGAAACGGGCTCCATCTCCTCCTAACCCCTCCTTCCTTGGGTTTTATTTTTTCCTTCTTCCCCCCACCCCTCCTCCTTCTCCTTCTGCTTTCCCTCAGCTCCTTTTAGCTCAGGTTTTAAATAGAAACACCCTCAGCACTTCCCCGGGCCAGGAGAAATTGTTTCAGGGGTTGGAGATGGAACTTCCCAGATCAAGGGCCATTTTTGGCAGGGAATGGTCCTTTCCTCCAGGGAATGGCCCTTTTTTTTCCCAGGGAATGACCGTTTTTTCCAGGGAATTCTTCAGGCCCAAGCAGGACTCTTCTGCCTGGGAGCAGAATGAGCAGTTTAATTTGGGAAACCCAATCTAGGAAGCACCTTTGGGAGGAAAGTAGTTGCAAGCATCTAGAGAAGGATGAAGCCTCTCAGGTTGAGGGTTTATGTGCCCAGGGCTACTTCTGTTAGCTCAGTACAGCCCATCTGAGCTTGGTGGACAAGAGAATCACAGAATTCCGGAATCACTGAGGTTGGAAAAGATCTCCAGGATCATTGAGTCCAACCTGTGCCCGATGCTCACCTTTTCCCCAGCCCAGAGCACTGAGTGCCACCTCCAGGAATTCCTTGGACGCCTCTGGGGATGGAGACTCCAAACCTCCCTGGGCAATTCCAATGCTTAACAACAATTTCCAGGAAGGAATTCCTCCTGGTGTCCAACCTGAGCCTCCCCTGGCCCTTTCTTCTCCTCCTGGGAGCAGAGCCCGACCCCCCCGGGCTGTCCCCTCCTGGCAGGAGCTGTGCAGAGCCACAAGGTCCCCCCTGAGCCTCCTTTTCTCCAGGCTGAGCCCCTTTCCCAGCCCCCTCAGCTGCTCCTCACAGGAATGAGTCTCTAAAGTCGTGCTCCGAGCTGCAAAAAAAACCCAAGGAATGACCAGAAGATTCACCTGAATGCCCCGATGGAAAAGAAGGGATGGAGATCCTCATTTTGGCTCTGCCAGAGACCTCCTGTGACAGCTGAGAAGTTGGATCAGTGCCGTTTTCATGTTTTTTTCATAAGGACATGAAGTGGGAATGGCCTGAAACTGAAGGAGGGCAGGGATGGATGGGATATTGGGAAGGAATTCCTGGCTGGCAGGGTGGGCAGGCCCTGGCACAGGGTGCCCAGAGCAGCTGTGGCTGCCCCTGGATCCCTGGAAGTGTCCAAGGCCGGGTTGGACGGGGCTTGGAGCAGCCTGGGACAGTGGAAGGTGTCCCTGCCCATCCAGGGGTGGCACTGGATGATCCTTAAGGTCTCTTCCAACCCAAACCATTCCACAGTTCCATGAATTTCACATCCCTGCTGTCTGTTTTACTTATTTCTTAAACAATCCACTCATTCTGCCCCCCTACATATTTTGTTACCCTCTCTCTAAGGATCCCTCTAATAAAGAATCATTATTTCTCCTGTGGTTCTTGGGCCCTGCCTCCTTCAAGGAGGTTCAAAATCCCAGGACCCTTTTCCACCTTTTTGCCGGGTGGAAAAGACAGCAATGGACAGAAAAATCTGACTTGGCAAAACATAAATAAACTTTCTGCTTTCTACCTGAGCAAGAGCTGACACAGATTAATGCTCTCAATGGGCTTTTGCTGGAGAAAAGGCCATAACAATTAAAAATAAGGGAAAAAAAGGAAAAGAAAAATGTTTGGATTCACATGGTTTATCTCTTTTCTCTTTGTGCTCCTGTGTTTTTCCTCTCCATCCCTATTAGCTGGGATCTGTTTAATTCCAGACTTTCAATGATGTTACTGTGCATTCTGTGTTGTATTTTCTGAAGCCACTGAGCTCAGAGGGAAATAATTCAATTCTTTATGTGCTTGGCTGGGCTAGATTTGGTCTATCATGAAATGGAAAACATTCCTTCTCCTCCCACTTGGAATCAGGAGATGGCAGGAATCTACTGATGTATCTTAAACCAGTTTTTGTGTTGTCCAAGTATGAGTAAAGACCTCAAAACGAAATATCCCGGAGCTTTAATTGCCACTGCATGTCATGAACTGAGCAGCTCTTCTCCAGTACCCTCATTAATATCTTCCTTGTCTATAAAAAATACCCAAACCTTGAAAATCCTAAAATCCTAAATAATACCTGTACCTTGGAAATCCTAAATACCTATGCCTTGAAAAATCCTAAAATCCTAAAATCCAACTCTGCAGTTGAAATGGTTACAAGACAGAAAGTTAAACAGAGAAGCCGGAGCTGATCTAAACAGGCCGTGATCCCTGCAGAAATCCAGTAGCAGTTTAAGGGAGGTTTAGGGTGGATATTAGGGAATATCCTTCCTGGGAAGCGTTGTCCAGGCCTCCACAGGCTGCTCAGGGCAGTGCTGGAGCCCTCATCCCTGAAGGAATTTAAAAAATGTATGGACATGGTTTAGTGGTGGCCTTGGCTGTGCTGGGGGAATGGTTGGACTTGATGATCCCAAAGGTCTTTTCCAACCTAAACGATTCCATAAGGAGCTCCCAGCCATACATTTAATGACAAAGAGCAAGGAAGAGTGAGGAGTGAGCTGGGCACTGGCGCCCCCTCCTGAGATCTGGAAATAAATGAGAAAACGAAGAAAACACCAGTAAAAATGTTGAGAGTGGGGTTTTTTGACCCTGACTTTGACCCTAAATTTACAAAGTTCTGTGTGCAAGTGTAGCACTAGAGCTGTCCCAAACTCTGCAGCACTGGGCTTGGACAATTTTTGGTTTGGATGTTCTGGATTGCATCCAAAAAATCTGGATGGAAAGGAAATGGTCTTGAGGCAGAGAGACATGTCCTGATGATGTCCTTAAGGTCCTGGAAGGGTTGGGAAAACCGCCGTGGAAAGCAATGCACGCCCCGAGCAGTTTTGTCTTTCATTCCATCATAGATTCCTGGAATTGGAAGGGACATTAGGGATCATCCAATTCCAACCCTGCTCCATGGGCAGGGACACTTTCCACCAGCCCAGGCTGCTCAGAGCTCCGTCCTTTATCCATTAAATTTGGGAGCCAAATCCAGAGCAAGCCCTCGTTTGACATCACCCTGGGCCAGACCAGGAAGCAAATCTGGGGCAACAGTAATTTTTGGGGTTCAGTTTCAGCCTCTCCCTTCATTTCACCTCATGGATACATAAATGGGAGCTGGGAATGGGGCTGGCAGTCAGGAATGGGAGCAGCCATTGGAATCTGTTCTTCCTGTGGTAAGATCCCAACTTGCGGCAGGTTCTGGAGCGTGGAAAGCTTCATCCTCCATTCACCAAAGCCAAGTCTGCAGCCAGGGAATGGTTTATGCACCAAAAACCCACAAAAAAAGTGTGGAGGTTTGTGTGTGCGCTTAAAACCTTTCTCCAGACATCCAGTGCTGGAAAAGTATCCGAGTCCTGCCCACAGCAAAGCAGATTTTCCACGAACCCATTTGATCCCAAAGATGAGAAATGTATGGGGAGCTGATGCTTCTTTTTTCCTGGGAGGGGGAGAAAACCAGCCCAGAATTCATCTATCAAATAATCAGGATAATCGGGAAATAAATACAAAGCAGCCAGTTGGCAAACACGGCCATTCAAGGGATATTTCCCACTAATAATTCCAGGACCACTGGGATAATGGCGTGGATTAACAAGAAACCAAACCACCACAGGGCTCATGTGACCCTCTGTGGCTGTCTCGTTGTAGAGAAAGGCTCCACATTTGCTTTGAATTATTCTGTGCATGGTCTGAAAAAAAAAAAAAAAAATATAAAGTGGTTTCTTCCCCCCCACCCTTTTTTTTTTTAATGCATTGTTTTCTATGTGTTTCATATTCTTTTATGTTTCTTTCTGGGAATGCTTAATCCGTCTTCATGTCCTCCAATCCTGTTCCAGCAGGACAGGAATGGGCTGCTGAATTTACCTTTTTAAATTCAATTTATAGCCAGGCAACAAATATTCCTCTCTCCTCCGCTCATGGAAAAGCAGCATTCTTGCAGTAGGGAATTATGGATAAAGTCCAGGGTTATTTTATTTGCCTCGCCCTGGCTGCAGAGTCTTTTCCTCCTTGACAGCTCTCACATCTTCTCGTTTAAATTTAATCTCAAAAAATGCATCAACTTTTGTCATGTACTTTATAGGCATCAATAAAATGTGGGTGTTTTGCAGCCTGAATTTAAATATTCACATAAAGATGCCATTAGTGCTGAATTTCATCTCTTTGCGTAATTGATTCCTGCACCTATGGAATGTTCCTGCTGCTCCGGAGGTTTTAAGGGTGATGCAGTTTGGGGAATTCATGGATCTGACTTTGTTTGTACCACTCAGGGAAGTTTGAGGAATAAATACAAATTTTTTTTTTCATTTTTCCAGCCCCTTCCTCTATCCACTGAACTTCCCTTCTAATTCCTACCCAGTTAGTCCAAGTGTTAAGAACATAAGGATGGGAATAATTATCCTTTAATTATCCTTCTTCTAACCACAATAAATGATTCCAGGAAAAGTGTCTGGAGAATAAGGAAATCAGGAAGCTCATCTTTTCCAGAGATCCACTCAGGACATGATCCCACAGGATACATTCTCCAGACAATATTTCCTTTGTTATTGGAAGTAAAAACCATGCAACACCTCAAACTGAAGACAAAGCAAAAATTTGGGATAAAACTCCAAGATTTCTTTACATCAGTTTGCCATGGGTTTATATTTCAGGAAAAAAAATGTGGATATTGCTTGTAACTGTATTTGTCCCCTGTCCTGGCTTCTCCCAGGAAACGTTTTCCAACCAGAGACAATAATCTGGACTGAAAAGAAGCAAACAAAACAAACAAAAAAGAAAAAAAAAAAAAAAAGGGGGGGGAACCTATTAATTTATTTAACAATGATATCAATTTTAAACTTGGTGCAGGGGAGGTTCAGGTCAGATACTATGGAAAGATTCCTGACTGGAAAGTTAAATATTGGAAGAGGCTTCCCAAGGGAGTGGTGGGGTCTCCGTCCCTGGAGGTGTTCAACAAACAGGAGCCGTGGCGTTCTGTGACCCGTTTTAGCGGCCATCAGGGTGTTGGGTTGAAGGTTGGACTTGATGATCTTGGAGGTCTTTTCCGTCCTTAATGATTCCATGATTTTGGACGGCAGCTGCAGAAGGACACAGGAGCTCAGGATCCCCTTCTTATCCAAACACCCTGTAGAGGATTCCAGTGGCACCCGATCCAGGGAGGAAATCCTGATTTTAGTGATGTCAGCAAACTTGGGTTCATGGCATCCAGACAATCCATGCTGGGAATTTCCTTGTTGAATCAGGGTGTGATTTCACCTGGAAAAGCTCAGTTTAGAAGCAAGTGCTCAGCTGTCCAAGCCAGTTCCAAGGACCAGGAGATAAAAATTTCAGCTGTTTTGAGGGTATTCTGTGTGTTTGAATAAAGGAACTATTTCTACTTGGAATTTCTGGTCTCCATCCTTCTTTTGAGACACAACAGCATGCACTTAGAGAGGTTTGGCTGGCACGGCAATTAAAATAATTTGTTATGAATCCAGGGGCATAACCTCTAATCTCTCACAGGGCTTGTTCCGAAGATTTTTTCTCAGCTACAAATTAATGCTCAGCCCTTGGAATTGGGCAGCCAATAGTGGTGGCCAGAAACTTCAGAAACCTTGGGGAGCCTCCAGATCACTTCATATCCCTTCTCCTTGCTAATGCATCCCGGGAATCAGGCATGGCACGTGGAATTCCATCTGTCTCCACATGATGAAATCCAAGTCTCTGTGGTGAAAATCAAGCCGTCGAAGGCCGTGGGATAAGTTGGATAAAGAAACAAGCTCTCCAGTTTCTTCCACCGTGTTTCAGATTTCCACAGACCTTTAGGACAATTAGAAATGTGGTTTTGGGAAGGGCAATTTCAGAGCCATCTGATATTATCAGAATCAAGAAATCATGGAAATATTATTTGAAAGAGACAAACAAAGGTCCCAAAATCCCAGGTTGGACAGGACTAGAGCCAGCTGTGGATCAGGTCAGGCTCGGTGGTGCCTTGCACACCTGAAGGATGAGTGTTCCAGAGCTTCTCCTGAGTAACCGGGGCCCTACTTGAGGAGGACCTCCAGTGGTCCTGATGCCTCAGGTTTTGGCTTTTATATTTTTCAGATTCTGTGCTGCTTTAGTGTGTGGGACTGAGCTTCACATTATGGGATGGTGAGCTCTGTGCACAGAGCAGGGAGACAAAACAATTCCTGCTCCAGCTGGGCACCAAGGACAAATGACCCAAAGCTCAGGCCCAGGAGCACAAACAGCGTGGGCTGGAGAGAGAAAAACAAGCAGGATGGGAGTGCATGGGCTAAAGCTGGAATGGGACAATGAACTGCAAGGTGCAAATGGAGCAGAGCTGATCCCAGTGAGAGCCCCCGGGAGCGCTCGTGCATTTTGGGACCATTTTGGTTCCTCTTGGGTGCAGCCCTGGCTGGGCTCTGGTGCTGCCCAAGGTGGATCCATGGAGGAGATCCTTTCCATAAATCCCTGCTTTATTCTTTAGCTCTGTCCAGTCTCTGCTCTAGGTCAGCCTTCACAAGGCATCAGTCCCTCCCAACTTTATCCATGGGATTGTGTGATTCCCTGGAATTTGCCACGTTATGGTGTGGTTTGCCTGATTTACAGTGGGTGCCCCTCAGGTTTATTCCCATTTTGTGTTCCCCTTGGCACTCACCATTATCCCCCGCTCCTGCTCCAGGTTTTGCCTTTCCAGTCTACACCCAAAATCCAAAGGGTTTCTAATTGAATACAAAGTTAAAAGATTGCATTTATATTCCTCTCTCTGTCTTACAAAACCACGGAGTTCAGGTGTCTTTTGTCCCATCAAATCCCCGAGGATTTCAGTATGGGAAAAAAAAGTCTTCTTCCTTCCCAAATGCCTCAGTCTTTTATGACCAAAGCCTCGCTTAAGTACTTTGGAAAATTTGATCCCAGCTTCACATAAACCTGAGATCAGCCCTGATATAATTCTGAGGCAGAGGGAACAAGGAAATAACAGGACTTTGCTGCTTGGAAGGAGAAGGGGGGATGGGAGAAGAGGACAATTAAATGGGAATTATTTGGCTCTATGTTGATCCCAAGGGACTGCTCCGATTCCATAATCTAACTTAAATGTTGACCTTTACGTTGTCAGTGTAAAACCCAAACATATTAAACATGGCCTGGGGTTCCTGTACAAGATACTACAAATTGAGGAAGAGAGGGAGAGGGGTGGAATATCCTGGAGCCAAAGGAAAGACCTGATTGATAGATGAGGCCCTGGGGAGGGCAGTGTTAAGATTTCCTGTCTTTTCTGAAAACCTTAAAAAAAAATAAATAAGGAGATGATTTCTCATTTGTGTGTGGTTGATGCATTCAGGTTTCTCTTTTCCTGTTTTGTTTTTTTTTTTTTTTTCTTGGAAAGAGAGGGGGGGAAAAATATCCCCATTTGATTCTGATTGGGAATCTTGCCAGGCTTCTGTCATCACCGGGAAAATGGTTCCTTCAGCAGACACATCTGGGTGACTTCACGCCCATTCCTGATGGGAGCTGACAAATCCTGTCCCGGAGAGCAACGGGAATGGCTCCCCATTCCCAGAGGGAAAAAAGAGGAAGATTTGCTTTTGTTTAATTGGAAAGTGGGTGGACTGGGAGAACAGATAATTTCTTAGAGACACCACCTTCACTGCTCATCTCTTTGTAGGTGTTTTCCTTATTTTCCCATCTTCTACCACAACTCCCTTTTCCTGTTTTTTTCATTCTAAACCTGGAATCACATTAAAAAAAAAAAAAAAAAAAAAAGATTTCTTGATATCTCAATGTAATTATGGGTTCTGTGTCTAAACTGAGGTGCCAGGAGACACAAAGTAAATAAATATAAGCTGTGAAATATGTATGGATATGGACACAAATGTGCTGTACAATTTCATAATTTGTGTGTAAATTGTGTGACCAAACCAGAGAGCAGCCCTTGGCAGTTCTTGGAAGGACCTGTGGAGATCAGCTGAGGTTGCTCCAGGCAGGAATGGGAAAAGTCTTCCCAGTCCTTCTGAAGCAGATGGAAAAGGCCGTGGGCAGTTGGTGCCATCTCTTTATGGATACCAATAGGGAAGCAGAGATGAACCAAACTTTCCCAAATTTTCTGCAGGTTTGGAGAAAGGACTTTGTGCTTCCTGGCTGCAAACAAGGGACGAACAGTGGTGCCAGGTCCTTGTTCCCTCCTCTTCCCTCTCCCGAAAAATCTCTGGATGAAGCCTAAGGAAGGAGATGAGCCTGGCTCTCGTGGGTTGCAGGTTTTTATTGATCCCTCAAATCCAGAGCAAGAGAAGAAACCTTGGAAAGACCACAAGTGAGGACCAGGATTTCCCATTCTTCTGAGCCCCAAGGATTCGTGGAGCCCTGGATAATTTTGAAGAAACTTCCGACAAAATCCGCCGGGAAAATTCCCCCTCCCGTCATTTTTATCGCTGCTGCCTCGCTAAATATTAAATTGAGATGAGTTATTGGGGCAAGTTTGAAAGCCCAGGGAAGCCTGTGGGGATCCTTGCCTGGGATTTTTGGGATTGAAGCATAATCCTTTCCAGGACAGAGCTTTGCCATGAAGCACCAGCCTGGGAATTAAGCTGCATTTTTGAAGTGTTTCAGAATATCCCCAATAAAAAAGGACAAATTCCAGCAGCATTGCAGATAAACTAAACTTCGATCCAGGCTGCTGGAGCTCCTAAAATTCCTTCTTGGATATTCCATAGCAGCCATAACTGGGATTATTGCCCTTGTAAGTTATTTTTCCCATCATTTATTATGGTGCACTTGGGGTCCATAAAGCCATATTGCAATAAACTATGGAAAAATAAAATCATAAAAATACCTCCCAAAAAATCCTAGGACATAAAAAATACAGGAAAAAGAAAGAGTTCTGCCATTGGGGAAAAAAAATGAAATAAGAGATGAATTTAAAAAATAACATTATTAGAAAAGAGTTCCTTAAACTGGAATATTTATTATTAATTAATATTGATGGAAAAATGGTATCAAAAGTTATAAAAATTTTACATAAAATAATAGTAATAATAATACAATAGAATTATATACATTATGAATAATATACTTTATTAAAATATATAATAATTTAATAATAATAATAATTCTAAGTACAAGAACAGTGTAAGAAGTTGAATATTTCCACTCTCAGATTTTCAAAAATAACTTTATGTAAAATAACTTTGTTAATAATTAATAATCCTGCCCTGTATTTTCCAGCTATTGAGGGGCCTCCTAGGAAGTTTTAATTCACTCAATTTCTGCGTGTTTATTTTTGTTTAATTTTATTTTTTTTCAATATTTATTGTCTTGGAGTATCACAGTGTTGGAGGCAGGTGAGAAAACTTCCAAAGTAAATCCCAATTATCTCCTTGTCTGATGTAGAATCTAAGTCAAGGATTTCTTTTCGTTATTCCATAGCAAGTAGAACAGAGAAGGAATTAATTCCTGGAAAATAGTGGATTGTCCCCCCCACGCAGAAAGAAACGCTCAATCAACCAACTCCCCAAAAGACAAACCCTTATTATTGGTATTGTTCCAATTTTTCCGTGCAATATTCCACCAAAATGAGGAGATCCTGGAATAAGTGACAGCCTTGGAGAAGCCAGTGGTGGCCACAGAGCCTTTGAAGCTGCATCTCTCTCAAAGTTCAGGAAAATAATCAACTTCAGTGTTCCCTCTCAGATTTCCCGGGAAGAAATCAAGAAACCTCTGGCAGACTTCAAGCGTTGTCTCCATATTAAAAAATAAAGAGCACATTTTACATCCTCATAAAGAGCATTTTTTGTATTCTCACAGATTTCTCTGGGAATGAGAAGAATGTTCCTAACCTGAGTGTGCGCAAATTGGATCTGGAGTCAGCCAAAGGAAAATTCCTGACGTGTACTGAATGGGAAGAACTGGGATTTTCAACTCTGTGTGAAGATTTTGAGTGGTCGGGGCAGGCGAGAAGATGAATTTTTAATTATTTTATTATTAATTTACCAATAGAGATGTGGATTTTATCATTGAAAGCTTGATGATGATTTCATTTCTATGGCAATGACTGCCTCCAAGTGGAAATCACCTTTAGGGGGGATCCCTGCACGCCTTGCTGTAGGATTTGTTATCCCATCACCCCTCTGGTGTGATCCACAAGAATTCATGGAGAAGACAATCCCGAACTTTAACTGGAATAAATCCATTTTGTAAAGCCAAGGCTGGTAGGAAAACCTGTGTGTGCCAGAGAAATCTCTTTACACAGCCTTTGTCCTAAATTTTTGGGAGCTGAAACTCAAATCAAGCTCTTTTTGGTTTTTTTGGGATTGACCAGGAGATTTTTAGGAGCTCATATCTGTTTTTTTTTTATGAACTCCAGGCTGATCATCTGAAATTTTGGGAAGCTCTCAGGTGGATTAACCTTGAAGTGGTGAAACTTAGGAGCCAATATTCAAAATATTTCACTCTTGTTGAATTTAAACCCACATAAAATCCTTGCTTTAGCCTGCAATGGCAAAAGCAGATTATTTTATCATAATTCAGATTAAAACTTCTGAATTTGCTGTTTCATTCATTTGTTGCTATAAAGCCTGGTTCTGACTTATATTGAGACATCTTTCTGCGAAGAAAGGGAATCTTTGAGCAGCACAATTATGGGATTAAGCCTGGAAATGCCTAAATTAAAAAACAGGAGGGTCATGGTTGCCTTCAGCCATCCTTTGGGTTCATCAGTGTCACTGTGACATGGATAATTTTGCCTTTTTTCAACACTCTACAAAATTCCTTTAAAAAAATGCATTTTTGGAGAATGTCCAAATTTAAATACTTACCTGCTTGAGCATTTAAATTCATTTTTTTTTTCCCCCAGGCATGGAGATGTCTGAGCTGAGCTTTGAAGCCCCTGAGCAAAGCAGGAGCCCCCCAGCTCATCCCTGCAAATTCCAAAACCAGGGAATTGGAAACGACGGAATTTTCCCATCATTTCCAAACTGACAATGGAAAACTTTGGATTGAGTCAGTGGATTTTTGACCAAAAAAAAAAAAATGAGCTCTGCTCAGCTGAGAGCTGCTCTGACCCCCAGGTGAACTTCATGCTCTGGTTGAAACCTCTCCACTTGCCATGAGCGTCTGCCCATCCCGGCTCTGCTCAGCCTCTGGCGCGGAATTCCCACTTCCAAGGGGTCAGGAAGAGAAGTCGTGTGGTTTTCCAGCTGCTGCCCAGTGCTGGGTTCAACCTTTGAGGGCCCCGTGCTGGAAATTCATCGCCGCTGAATCACACCCATGAGCTCAGCTCCTGCAAGACTTAACAGCTGTGGAATTTCTCAAGGAAATTCTGGAGTCTCCATCATTTTTTGTCATTTTTAACTGGGGGGGGCTGTCATTCCACTGTTGGACAATCCCAGGATCTTCTCCCAGATTCCACGTGCTGCATTTAAGGGCAACTTGGCATTTGCTGCTCTCAAAGAGCTATGAAAATATTAATTAATGAAATAAATTTATACTTCCATATGCATTAACCCTTGTTTCCATACGTGATCATAATAATTTCCTAAACAATCACTGGCCAACCCAACTAATTAGTCAAAACTATCAACAATAATTGCTAGAAACAAGAATTTTCTTTCCGATGGACATCGAATCTCTAGTGGAGACATGGAGATTAGACCCTGCAATTTGTTAATATATTTTACTTCACTTTTTCTTCTCTTTGCAGCCCTTTCTCCTGTCAAGCTGCATTCCTGGTGACCACGGACATTCCTGCAAAACCCAAAATGGAGCTGATCTCAAACACTCTCTCTCCAGGTGAACGGCACTGGGAAGAAATCAAAAGGAAGATTCTCTGGAATGCTCCAGATGAAGGAAAATTCTCAGGAGCCCTTTCTTAAAATGATCTCCTGAGAATTCTTGGAGGTCTGTCCTTCAGCCAGGAGATAAACGCCTCTTCCAACTCTCCTCCTTTGTGATCCAAACTGGACAATTATCATCTAATTATCTCCTTCACTCCCAGTCCTTGGAATTCTGAGGGTCTTCGAATGCGAAGCTTTGAGTATTGAAATATTTTGGTGAAGCCTCTGGATCCTCCAGCTCCACTTCAGAAAGATTCAGGTTTTCCAGAGGTGCTGTGCCGTGGGTGGGATCCCTGTGCTGATGTCTCCATTAATCCGGAGTCGCCAGCAATCCATAAGTTTATTTGGAGAACCACAACTTGCCTGAAGTGAGTTTAGTTTCTGCAGAGGCCAAAATTCAGGTCCTCAGCTCACAGGTAACTATTTTGGGCTCACCTGTGTTATTCCTCAGGGTCCACCTGGCTGCACTGAGAAGTTTCCCAAGGATTATAATGGGAATTTTTATGTCCAGCTCAGAGGAACTTGCCAGCACTGAAAACTGGTCTTAGGGCTCTGAAGAAGCATCTAAATTCCACCCCAAACATTCCCAGTTCATTTCTCCCTCTCTGTGCTGCCTCCCACTTGACATCTATATCTAACCAATAAATCCTGAACCAGATCAAATCGTCCTCTGGGTGGACCTGTCCCTTTTTATTGGCTCCCAAGAAACCCAGAAAACTGGTCCAGGCTCAAAATTTGACTTTTAGTGGGCTGAGATTACTGAAATTCAATTCCACCTTAAACGCACAGGGATGTTGTGAGCGTTAGTTCATATTTTATCAATAACCATCTGCAGCTGAACTCCGGGGAAAATTTACATGGAAGAGCTTGGAGATTTATGGACATGCAGGTGAAGGGTTATAAAACGCACGTGGGTGTGCGTATTTTAAAATCTGTGTCTGTGCACATGTTTATCTGTACCTGTATATTTATCCAGGCCAAGAGGGATGAATACTTTCCCTATGGTGCATTCCCCGGGAAGGAGAATATTTCAGAGCCAGTGGGATTTGTCAGGCCCGTCTGGCCTGGTGTTAAATGCAAGATCAGATGGAGATACAGGGCGACACCAGCGAAAATATTGCTCGTTTCACCATTTCTGTCTGCTCGGAGCGGCGTTGGCCCCGCAGCCGGAGCCGGAGCGATGACGCCTGTGCAGACAGCCGGGAGGGGAGGGATGTGATAAATGAGGGATTGAGAGGTGGGGAGGTTTGGCTCCTCATGCTCCCAGTGACTCACCCGGCGTGGAAGAGCCACCCCAGCGTTGAGGCAGGAAGCCTTCCATAAAAACATGAGCGGCGGCAGAGGCTGGGATCAGCCCAGGACTTCGGGCTGCTGATTTTTTGGGGCTTCTCGGGGTCTGTTGTTGCTGCATGGTTGGGAATTGGTGCCAGATGTGCTGCATCTGCTCCCTGCAGCAAGGGGAACCTTTTCCAGCGGGTGTTTCTCATTACCCCAACATTAATTTTCCCTCTCCTACCCATAAACAGTCACACAACTTCGCTGAGGCCTGAGGAAGGTCAGTGCAGTGTGGAAAACATCTCCAAAGGTCAACCAAGTTCTGCCACACTGATCTTGTTTAGGAGTCCAGAGGTTCAAAGGGAAGGATTATGAAAAGCAAGGACGTGGACTTCATGCATCCAGGGTGTGGAGACATTCCCCAAACTCAGCCCTTAATCCTGGGCTCATCCCAGCTGTGAGATACTTCCCAAATCCAGTCCTAAATCCCAGATCCTGGGCTCATCTCATCTGTGAGATACTTCCCAATCTCAGCCCTAATCCCTGATTCTTATCTCATGTCAGATACTTCCCAAACTCAGCCCTTAGTCCCCGATTCTCAGCTCATCTCATTTGTGAGACGCTTCCCAAACTCAGCCCTAAATCCCTGATCCTGGGCTCATCCCATCTGTAAAACAGGATAAAACAAACGCCACCTTTCCCTGTTTGAAATGAAAGATGATCAAAGCAGGAGCTCTCTCTTAAATGTCTGTGTGGAGCCACGTTTGGGCAGGTGTGTCTGTGATGCGCTATACAGGTATTTATATTTATTTATATTTATATTTATATTTATATTTATATTTATATTTATATTTATATTTATATTTATATATATTTTCAAGTTATAGTTATAGTTATTTATTGTTATAATTATAGTTTATTTTTATTTTTATTTCTATTTCTATTTCTATTTCTATTTTTATTTTATATATTTTTTTTTTTTTTTCTTTCTAAAGCAATGTGTGTGGGGGCTTCTCAAGGAGCAACCTCCCTTCTAAACAAGCACGACTTAGTGACTTTTTAAATCACGCTGACTTCACTGGGACATCTTCCAACACTTTCAAAAAAAAATCAAAATATGCATTTCTGATGATTTCTAGACAGAAAAAGCTGTGTTAAACTCACAAAAGTTCCTGAACAGCAGGGCGGATAATCTGGGAGCTGTGACTGCTGTCCCAGGGGGGCTGTTTCTCCTCAGGATATTTGGGATGCGGAGTGACAAGCTGAGGACACCCCAGGTCACCGTGATCTCCTGCGGCGGCTCTGCGCTCAATCCACGGGGTCGCGGATCCGCTGGAAGGGGATGGGCAGCCTGATCCCGGTGTCAAGAGCAGAATCACAGGATCACAGAATCACGGAATCACGGAATCACAGAATCACAGAACCACAGAATCAGAGAATCACAGAATCACAGGATCACAGAACCACAGAATCACAGAATCACAGAATCACAGGATCACAGAATCACAGGATCACAGGATCACAGAATCACAGAATCACAGAATCACAGGATCAGAGAATCACAGGATCACAGGATCAGAGAATCACAGGATCACAGGATCAGAGAATCACAGAATCACAGAATCACAGAATCACAGAATCACGGAATCACGGAATCACAGAATCACAAGATCACAGAATGACAGAATGACAGAATGACAGAATCACAGAATCACAGAATCACGGAATCACAACATCACAGAATCACAGAATCAGAGAATCACAGAAACACAGAAACACAGAAACACAGAATCACGGAATCACGGAATCACAGAATCACAGGATCACAGAATCACAGAACCACAGAATCACAGAATCACAAAATCGCAGAATCACAGAATCACAGAACCACAGAATCACAGAATCACAAGATCACAGAATGACAGAATGACAGAATGACAGAATCACAGGATCACAGAATCACAGAATCACAAGATCACAGAATCACAGAATCACAGAATCACAGAATAATGAGGATGGAAGACACCTCCAAGATCATCAAGTCCAACCCATTCCCTGACACCTCAACCAGACTACAGCACCAAGTGCCATGCCCAGTTTTTTTTTAAACACATCCAGAGATGGTGATTCCACCACCTCCCTGGGAAGACAATCCCAGCACTTTATTATTCTTTTGGTGAAAATTTTTTCCCTAATATCCAACCTGAACCTTCCCTGATGGAGCTCGAGGCTGTGTCCCCTTGTTCTGTCAGTGCTGCCCGGTGGAAGAGACCGACCCCACCTGTCTGCACCTCCCTTCAGGGAGTTGCAGGGAGTGAAATCCCAGCGTTTTCCACCTGCCCGGGATCTCCGGAGCCGCCGTCCCAGCACATCCCTGCCCGCTGACAGCACCCTCCAGGCTTGGCTTGCACCCTCCTGCCTGGAGGCTGCGGTGCTGCTGTCACCTGCCAAAGGATGGAGTGGGAGCCTCGGGGCCTCTGGAAAAACACTCAGCCCAGGAAGGTGCCTGGGACAGGGTGTTCCACCCGTCAGGAACTCCTGGGCAGATTGGGAATCCTCTCTGAGCACGCCGAAGGTGCTGAAGACGAAGCAATTTCGACTTGAAGCTAGATTTTCAACCTCAATTGAAACTTCCATCAGAATCTCAGAGTCTGGCCCTTTAAAACTTAAATTTTGAATTAAAAGATTAGAATTAAATAGCTGCAATTTCCTGGACATGTTCCCTTTTTATTTTTTTTTTTTTCTCTTGTGAAATAATGTTCCAGTTTCATTCTGAAAAACAAGAAGGAAAAGGGAAATCTTAGGAAGTGTTAAAAACGGAAAACTGCACACTGCTATTATTTTGCTATAGGAAAAAATAATATTTTGCTATAGGAGAAAATTGTACAATAAATTTTTGTTTGTTTGTTTGTTTGTTTTTTCTTTGTATTTTTTTTTTTGTTAAATCAGTAGGAAAATGTCACAATAAATGCCAAGGAATAGCAGAGATCGAGGGCCGGGGGGAGGAAGGTGCCAGCAAGGACAGTGTGACAAGTGGGGACGTGATTGCTCAGTGAAGGAGTTGTTTTGGAGCTCCGTGGAGCTGCAGGTCAGAGGTGGCGATTCCGTGCTCAAGTGGCTCTCCTTGGATAAAATCACCTCTCACATTTCATCAAATTCCCTGTCCTAACCCCAAAATATTCCAGTTATCAGGGCTGGGATTCCTGGGCCTTCGCTGTCCTCACACAAACAACGAGGCAGCAGCAGGAGCAGCCTCTGGGGGTGTCTCCTTTTCCCTCCTGGATGCTGGAAAAGCTGCAGGCAGCTGGAATCCTTATTTGAACAATTCAAATGAATCCCAGAATCCCAGACTGGTATGGGTTGGAGGGGACCTTAAAGATCATCCACTTCCATGGGCAGGGGACACCTTGTGGGCTCAGAAAATTTAATTGTGGATGTGACTAAGGAACAGAAAAATAAAGGAAAGAAGGTGGGAGTGGGATCTGCCAGGGGGATTTGGCTCAGCGGGAATTGTTTGGGACAGGCACCACCTCACCCATCCCAGAATGAAATCCCCTTTCCCACTCAGGATTATCTCCTTCCCATGGACCAGCTGGATGTTTGGAAAAGTTCTCCTGGTCCAAAATCAAGGAGAACCAAAGCTGGTGGATGGTTTGGGTTGGAAGGGGACCTTGAAGATCAGCCAGTGCCACCCCTGGATGGGCAGGGACACCTCCCACTATCCCAGGGTGCTCCAAGCCCTGTCCAGCCTGGCCCTGGACATTTCCAGGGATCCAGGGACAGCCACAGCTGCTCTGGGAATTCCATCCCCACCCTCCACCACCCTCCCAGCCAGGAATTCCTTCCCAATATCCCATATAAATCTATAATCCTTTATCTTAGTCCTCATTTTTTCCCTCGGGAAAAAAAAAAAAAAAAAAAAAAAGAAAGAAAACAGGAATAAGAAAAAGGCAAGATTTATAGTTCTGGTTTAATCCAGACAAGAGTTCGTGTGCTCAATGATTTTAATAAAACTCAGCATTTCAGCAATGGTTTTATTCCTGATGGTTGGTGATGGGTGGAGGATGCTGCTGGTAATCCATCCTAATCCAAACCAAAGGGATCTGAGGCTGGAAAAAAGAGAAAATAATAAAGTTAATCAGAAAACAGAGACAAATTGTGAAGGGAAAGACAACTTAGAGCAAAGTGTGGTTAAACACAACTCAATTCTCTGTCAGGCTGAGAAACTCAATGTTAATGAGCCCTGGGTTTTTTTTGGGTTCTAGGGCACACGGTCCTGTCCATGAGCATTCCAAATAAATTCATAATCCTTGGCTCATTTGCATGGAAAAAAACTTTCCTGACCCTCCAGCTGTTCTCGCCCCGGTGTTTGCAGTTTTATAACTCAAATATCAGCTTTTGTTCGCTGGCCAAGCCCAATGAAAACATAATATTTAAATATAAGCCCCATTTACCTTTCAAGGATTTTTCCTGTCCAAAAAATTCCTGGTAATTTGTGTCGAATCCAGGCCCTGAGCTCATTATTCATCCCTTCCCTGCGCCCGTTCCTGTTAATAGGCGCTAATTCCACCCCTGTGACATCATCACTGTTGCCATGGCGACGGCCTGTGATGTCACAAACACAAGACAGTAGCCCTCGGTTAGGAATGAACCAGTGGGGAAAATGAGTCAGGAATGAAGGGAAAGGGACTGGAGAAAAATATCCCGGGATCCAAACTTCCCACCGGTGTTTTCAGGTGCGTTTCCGCCTCGATTTCCCTGGGATTAGGGGCTGGCTGGGAGCACTGGGTGGGTGTGTTGGATTCCTGAGGGATAATGTTGTGTTAGGTGAGCGGGGTTGAGTCATGCTGGGTTGATTTCTCCCCAAAATTTGAGGTGTTGGATCTTAGAAGTGGAGGAAAAAAATTCCCTGAGGTGAAGATTTCAGCCTGGACCTGTTCAAATAGGGGGAAAAAAGGAAAGGAAAAAGGCAGGAATGTCTAATTGGCTGTTGAATCTGCTGTCTTTGGTAATTTACATAATTTATTACTATTTATATAAATTAAATTTTCAGATAGATTAATTTGAGTTGAATATTTAGATAGATTTAGAGTAGATTTTAGGAAGGAATTGTTCCCTGTAAGGGGTGGGCAGGCCCTGAGGCTTCCCAGAGCAGCTGTGGCTGCCCCTGGATCCCTGGAAGTGTCCAAGGCCAGGCTGGACAGGGCTTGGAGCAGCCTGGGACAGTGGGAGGTGTCCCTGCCCAGGAGATGAGATGATCTTTAAGGTCCCTCCAACCCAGCCATCCTGGGATTCTGTGATTCCATGAATAATTTCCTTCCTTTGACTGAGAATTCCAGCAGGAAGCAGCTAAGAGGGAAGATGTTTTCTTCTCCGTGCCTTCCATGTAGATCATTGCCTGAATTTTCCTTCTTCCTTTCTTTTCCTTAAGTTTAATTATCCCCATCCCCCTATCACTTCTCCAAAATCTTTGTTTCTTTTTTTTCCTAAACGCTGCTCAGTAAACCCACAAATTTCCTCAGGACCTTGGCAGAAATTTTGGGATTGGAAGTTTAAAATGTAACTGTAAGTTTTAAATGTGGGCTGCTTCTGATGCCTCAGGTTTTAGCTTTTATATTTTTCAGATTCTGTGCTCCCCACCCAGTGTGTGGGTCTGAGCTTCATATTATGGGATGGTGAGCTCTCTGCACAGAACAGGGAGACAAAACAATTCCTGCTCCAGCTGGGCACCAAGGACAAATGATCCAAAGCTCAGGCCCAGGAGCACAAACAGCGTGGGCTGGAGAGAGAAAAACAAGCAGGATGGGAGTGCCTGGGCTAAAGCTGGAATGGGACAATGAACTGCAAGGTGCAAATGGAGCAGAGCTGATCCCAGTGAGAGCCCCCGGGAGCGCTCGTGCATTTTGGGACCATTTTGGTTGATCTTGGGTGCAGCCCTGGCTGGGCTCTTGTGCTGCCCAAGGTGGATCCATGGAGGAGATCCTTTGAATAAATCCCTGCTTGATTCTTTAGCTCTGTTCAGTCTGTTTTAGGTCAGCCTGCACAAGGCATCATTTCCTCCCTATCTTTTATTCCTTCACTCACATCTTCCCCCCTGCATCCATTTCCAGGTCTTCATCTGTAGATTTTAGTTTGAAGGGCTCCCAGTCCCTATTTTCTGGTGAGATCTTTTCCATCTGAGACCAATCCCGAAGAATTGCAAAGCAAAAAATATCCCAGTCTCCAGGGCTTTTTTTTTTGCTGTGCATCCCTGGAAAACTGGCTGTGAAACCAACCCCTGGATTTCCCCTCCCTCTCCTGTTTCCCACAGAAGAATCATCTTCACCTCACCGAGGACTTTGTAAGGTCTGGAAATAAACCGAGGGACCCTGGGAAGGCCGGGAAACATCAGCTCGTGGTTCCTGCGGACATCTGCGGAAAAAAAAATCCCAGAAGTTCCCATGGCTGCCAACAAATGGAGTTTTACAACACTCAGACGTGCCAGGAAAAGGGTCGAAGCTCAGGCTGGATCCAGGTGGCCAACTGGGCTAGTGAGGGCTTCCGTGCCAGTTCCTGCAGCCAACAGCTCAGGGGGGAGTGATTTGGCCGGAATTCCGGACATCTGCCTGGAGCTCCAGAGCCCAGATGACCGGATACCCTCAGCAGCTGAGTCAACAGCACAAGTGCAGGCAAAGCTCAGCTTTTCAAGAGCCTTCAAACGTGGTGGTTTGGGCTGGGAAGTCAAGGACGGATGGGCCAGATGTTGGTGAGATCCCTGGAATGATCCAGAGAGGGTTGATATTCCCTGTGTGTCTCCCTTCCATCCTACTGGGAATGGGTTTTGGTGTTGATATTTGCATTCACACTCAAAAAAAAAAAAAAAAAACCCCAAAAAAAAAAAAACCCAAAAAAAACCCCAAAAAACCCAAACCCCAAAGCAAAATTCAAGATGCGAAAAGTGGGAATTGAGCCCAAACCTGAAAAGGAATTTCAGGATGTTGCAGTGATTTAAGGCAGTGATGGAAGGTGTTACTTTTGTGGAATGTTCATGCTTTACTTCAATTTGGTTTGACTTTATTTGGCTATCCTGGAAGATCCATCCATGTCATTCATCCCAGTTTTTGGCAAGATATGGGATACAATCGGATTAGGAGGGATCTGAATGAAGACAGGGATACAAAGTGGAGTTTTATCCATGTGGAATAACCAATCCTCTTTTCCTCCATGGTTCCTTAAGGCCGTGGGATCATTTAGTGAAGCCCAGAGGTCATGAATTATTCTAAAATCAAGTTTTTCTGCTTTTCTGTTTGAAGATAATGAAATGACCAATTTCTCCAGGGACATTTATGCTCCCGAAGATTAGAATTAGGGAAAAAATAAACAAACCTTCATCTAAAGTAATGTTGTCGCACTTTTGGAAAGTAATTCCTAGAAAGGTGAGATAGATTCCTCAGAAATATTGTGGTTTTTCATCACATTATTTTTAAATGCTTCCAAATCTGGCCAAAATAATCTAAAATCAATTTATTCCGATAAAAATGAATGGGGAGACATAACAGCTCAGACCTAAAAGCTCTTTAGGAAGAAACCCTTGGAAGATGCCTAAAAATAAACATGGGCATTTCCCCCCCCCTCCATATTCCCTTTGATCTTCCATGGGAATTTCACAAAAACCAGGGCTGCTGATTTTGGCCATCTTTAATTTCAAATGGCCAAATATTTGTCCAGAACTCCTTTTTCATGTTTTAAGAACTCACTTTCCATTCTCAAAATCTGTCAGAAGTAACAGTGGAGAGGTGCTTTTTAGGGATATCTGCCTTTTAGGAGGAAAAAATATTTGGATGCAGTTTCTGGGTCAGTTCTAGGAATTACTGAGGGGGAAAAAAATCTATTTAAGGATGCAGCAAAACTCTTCAGGTTTTTAAATGATCAGGGGATGGTTTTAACAGATTTTAAATTTTGGATTAATAACAGGAGTGACTGCCAGTAAATCCCAGGAATTAATACTGCTTGACAAATTATTTGCAGGATTGGTCACCTTCTGTTTTGGGTTTTTTTTTCACTGAAATTTGGTAAAACCGGGATCAACTCAGAAAGTTATGTGGCATTTGGAATTTGGGTGAACAACAGAATCCCAGAATTCTGGGATGGATCAGGCTGGAAGGGAGCACAGTGGGTCTGGAATTCCATCCCCCTGCTCCATCCCAGAGCACAGGGGATGTGTCCAGATGGATCTGGAATACCCCCAGGGAGGAGACTCCAGCCCCTCTCTGGTCTCTGCTCAGGGCTGGGCACTGCCCAGGGCAGAAGTTCTGCCTCATGTCCAGGTGGAACTTCCTGGGATCAGTTCCTTCCCCTTCCTTGTCCCACGGCTGGGGCACGTGGAGCAGAACCTGGTCCATGCTTGGCAGATGTTTCCAAACTTTGACAAGATCCTCAGTTTTCTCTTCTTGACCCCAAAAAGCCCCAGGTCCCTCAGCCCCTCCTGGTGATGTTCCAGTCCCCTCGGTATTTGTGTCGCCCTTCACTTGACTCCACCCAGGAGCTCCACGGCTTTCTTTAGAGAAATCAAGTTTTCAGATAGTTTCCATCTAAAAAATTCTTGAATAAAAGTCCCACTAAGCACATTTGGAAATTAAGATCAGAATGGGCACCGACTCCCTGGATGATGGACAGCCCAGGAATAGGCATGGGGCAGAGGAGACTTTGGGATGGAATTCCTTCTCCTGGGACGTTCTGGGAGTGGTGCCACAAACTGGGACAATGCTGTTTTTAAGTGTTTTTTTAGGTGAAATTCCTACTCCTGAAGAAATTAATTCCTGAAGAACTGAGAGGGAAAAGAGTTCATAACTACGATTATAAAATGAACCAAGCAAAGCTGGTAGGGCTCTTCCAGGCTCTTCCTTGGTTTTGTTCCTCAGAGGAAAAATGGAAATAAAATTCATTTTTACAGAGTTAATCATTTGCTATGAGGAGATGGATCCTTGCTGGAGTCACTCGGATTTTCCATCGTAATTCCAGAGTATATTGGAGATAGGAGATGATGAACCCCTCATTATAGTAATTAATTACACTGGGATAGTGGAAGGTGTCCCTGCCCACGTCAGAGGATTGGGACAAGATGATCCTTAAGGACCCTTCCAACCCAAACCATTCTGGAATTCCATGATCATTTCTGCTGGGATCCAAAGGCTGAAGGGAATCACAGCACTTTATCAATTTTCTCATGTGAGGTCTGCAGAGAAAATAGATTAATCAGGGCTGTTCTGGGGGAAATTGGTTTTTCAGTGTCTTTGTTTTTGTGGTTTTCCCTCCAAGCTTTGAGCCTGGAGGGAGCAATCTCTGGCTCTATTTAAATTATCCGCTTGTATATTTTATTCCACGAATGCTGATTTGATTTTTCGGAATTCCACGCTTACATTGCCGCAAAATCACATTAAAAAGGAGGAGTTTGATGATTTTTTTTTTTTTTTCTGTTTTCCTTTTATTTTCTTCAGTGTAAGACTGTGGTGGGTCTTTGAGGTTCAGATTTGGCTCCAAGAGTTCAACCCCAGTCAGCTCTGATGGACCTGGTTCCTTTGGCCAATGGTTTCTCTTCTGTTAATTCACTTCTGGAAAGGAAAAAAAAAAAAAGGGGGAAATAGGAAAAAATAGAAAAAAAAAGAAGGAAAAATATTGTATGGAGGTTCTAAAGCTTTCCCATCCATTGGATTCATCACACACAAACACACTGGGAATGGAATCTGCCCATCCTTCAGTATCATGAGTTTGGTTTAAAATGTTGCCTGGATGGGAAAATTTTATAATCACATTCCCTGGCCTGAAGTTCTGTGGGAAATATCAGGTTAACCTGGCTGGAAGTGGCTGCCAGAAAACACAGAAAATTCCTTGGGAAGCCAAACTTTCTACTCCAAAGTGCTTCCAAACATGGAATGTGTGTGAGGGTGTCTCTTTATGCACTGAGAGAGACACACACACATAAATACACCTCCCAAAATCCATTCCCACTGGGAATGTCATTGGCATCAAGGTGCTGATATCTGGGGTAAATTCAGACTTCTGTCTTAATCAACAGATAAAATACCTCACGCTGCATTTGAAGTTAAAAAAATTGGGTTTCTTTTACACAAACATTTTATGTTGGCTAAAACACGGACCAAAATCTGGGAGAATTGGATCCTCATGCCAACAAAACTTTGGTTCCTTTCTTAGCTGACTCAGCTGCTGGCATTTCCTGTTGTCAACAAATAAATTGGGATGATTCAGATTAGGAGCTTGGAGGGGTGCTGGGAATGCCGCTCCTCCTGCTCCCTCTCCTTCCCTTCCTTTCCATGAATGGTGGTGGAAGCCCAGGCAGTGAAAAGCTCCTTGGGGAGTATCCAGAGCATGGAAGGTGTCTGATCCCATCCCAAATGGGCAACCAGAGCCAGTGAAAAATGGCCAAGCTGATGTCGTGAACAATTTCAGTATTGGCACCTAATTACCACCTCTGAGTGCTGAAAGTCAATTCCCTTATTCCAATAAACTATTTCCTAATATCTTTCCTATTAAAATTCTCATTCCCATATTTTTCTTAAAACTGGTGTAATTTTTTTTTTTAATCTTTGCTACTGAAACCTATTTTTGTACTACTTAGAATGTAGATTTATATAAGCCAAAAATTTTGATAACTTCCAAAATGATTTTGAACAGAAAATACTTTATGAGTTGTTTTTTCATTAAAAAACATAATATTTTTATGTGAGTGTAAGAACAGAAAGCTCCATAGTGATTACCTTTTTTTGGCATTTTTCGAGTTAATCTTTTGTTGAAAAAAAAAGGAAAATATTGACTCAAAATAACATTAAAGAATATTAAATATATTCTAAAGCAATAACTCTCCACATTAAAGAGCACAGACCACCAATAATTCATAGAGACCATTGTGGTGGTCCACAAAATAAACATTTGGGAAAGAAAGCAGCAGGAGATCCTAAGAATTTTATGGAAAATGGGCCAACAGAAGTTTTTTCTGCTATTCAACTCTTCATCAAAAGGAAAAGTGCAGTGAACCACGGCTTTGGGGGAAATGTTCCAGAGTGTTGGGAAATTTTTGCTTCTGAAAGGATCCCAAAATCTCTGCAGCTGCCTCAGAGCAATAGGACGACTCTTAGGGAATTTTCTGGGGTTGCCACAGGGTTTTTTCAGTCTCCTCTAAGCTGGAAATTTCAACAATTGCCTCAGAATTAATTAATTTTCACTTGGACCATGAAGTGGTCAAGAACTTGAAAGGAAGTTAGATTTTGGCCTTAAAGTCCTGGCATCTCCTGAGTTCACCAAACATTCCCCGCTCCGTTCTGGGCTCTATTTAATGGCTTTAAACTGTTAGAGGGCAGGGATGGACGGGATTTTGGGAAGGAATTCTTGGCTGGGAGGGTGAGGAGGCCCTGGAATGGAATTCCCAGAGCAGCTGTGGCTGTCCCTGGATCCCTGGAAGTGTCCAAGGTGAGGCTGGACAGTACCTGGAGCAACCTGGGGCAGTGGAGGGTGTCCCTTCCATGGCAGGAGGTGGAATGAGGTGAACTTGAAGATTCCTGACCACACAAACATCCTGGAATTCCATGATTCTATAAAGACATGTATATATTCTATAAAGCATGTATGTTGCTCACCAATACATTGATCAGAATGAAATCAGAATTGATAATTGACTGTCAGATTATTCATGAACACCAAAAAACCTAAAAGGTGTAACACAGACTGACAGCAAAGAGATGGAGAGAAATAAAGCCTGAAATTCCAGGAAGAGTGTGGAGCATGGAAGAGGGTGAGCAATTATTTAGTGTTATTGTAGGGGGATAATTCCAATGGATGGGATGAGACACGGGAAATTTGGATGGAGAATTGGGAACCTTAGGAGAAGTTTCCAACAAGAGCAATGGATCTCCTGGGATCCCAAAAGGAGACTGGATGTTACAGCTGGATCCTTGGTGGTGAAATGGGAAATCTCCTGGGATCCCAAAAGGAGACTGGATGTTACAGCTGGATCCTTGCTGGTGAACTGGGAAGTCTGGAATCCTGGAAATAGCCTGGATGTTACAGCTGAATTCTTGGTAGTGAACTGGGAAGTCTGGAATCCTGGAAGGAGCCTGGATGTTACCGATGGATCCTTGCTGGTGAACTGGGAAGTCTGGAATCCTGGAAGGAGCCTGGATGTTACCGATGGATCCTTGCTGGTGAACTGGGAAATCTGGAATCCTGGAAGGAGCCTGGATGTTACCGATGGATCCTTGCTGGTGAACTGGGAAATCTGGAATCCTGGAAGGAGCCTGGATGTTACCGATGGATCCTTGCTGGTGAACTGGGAAATCTGGAATCCTGGAAGGAGCCTGGATGTTACCGATGGATCCTTGCTGGTGAACTGGGAAATCTGGAATCCTGGAAGGAGCCTGGATGTTACCGATGGATCCTTGCTGGTGAACTGAACAAGATCAGGGGGCTAAGACAAGAGTCAGAGCTCACATCCATAGGGTGGGATTGTCTTCCTCCCTGGATCAGCCCGACACAATCCATCCTGGTGGCTGAGACACAAAAGCCTGGAAGCCAAAACTGATTCCTGCATCCCACAGGAGGCGATGCCAAAGCCAGGGCTTAAAGCCAGGAGTGGATTAACCCTTTTCGTTGGGGAGCTATTTCAGCGGTGCTCAAAAATAGCTGCTGGAGGCCACCTCAATCCCTGTCCTGGATGGTGGGGCTGTATTCCAGCTCTTGGATCAGGGAGCTCCCTTGGATTTAAGCCCCGGCCTTATCAACGAGTCAATGCGGGGCCATTTATCTTGGCGCTGTCACTCAGGGCAGAGCTCCTTATCTCGGGGCGGGCTGATAACGCCTCTTCTCACCCCGAGGGGGAGGTGATAGCGGGGCTATCTCGGAGCTTTACACCCAGCTCTGGCCTCGGGTGACATCCTCGCCTTGATAGGGGACGCGGGGAAGGGCCACGCTGGAGCACAGCCTCTGGAGCTGGATTTAGATGGGCAGGGATGAAGGGGAAGATCCAAGCTGGCATTGTCTGGGTGGTTCTCACAGGGAGGGATGTTTGTGGGAAAAAATGGGCAAGAAGGGGGAAGCATGGGAACAAATGGGGGAAAAATGGGGAAGAAATGGGGAAAGTGAGGGTAAAATAGAAAAAAAAAGAAATGGGAAAAATGGGGGAAAATGTGAAAAATGGAGGAAAACGCGAAAAATAGGGGAAATGGGGAAAAATGGGGAAAAAGGGGAAAAATATTTTGTCTATGATGTGTCTCACTCCCAGCGAGAGATATCCACAGCCAGGCTGTTCCAAGCTCCATCCAACCTGGCCTTGGACAATTCCAGGGATCCAGGGGCAGCCCCAGCTGCTCTGGGCACCCTGTGCCAGGGCCTGCCCACCCTCCCAGCCAGGAATTCCTTCCCAATATCCCATCTAACCCTGACCTCTGGCAGTGGGAAACAGCTAAGAAGAGCCCAGAGCTGACCTGGGAATTTTAATCTGCTCCTGGAAAAACACAAGGGACTGGGAGAGGAAATCGGGTGCATGGGACAAAGGATAATGTTAAAGAAGGACAAAGTGTGGACTACCCGATACTGATAAATCTGATAAATCTCATGAATCTGACACCTTTTATGGCCCAGCTGTGCTGTTCACATCTGGTTTGCACCTGCAGACCCCAGACCAGGCTATTGGTCGGTGTGTGACTGATTTAACCTGTGCCAGAATTCCCAGGAAAAGTTTGGAAAACATCATCTCCTTCAGTGTGATCCAATCCCATCCCATCGCCTCAGCTCTCCCAGTGAGAACCGAGGTCTTTCTTCCTGGAAACATTCCCAAATGTTTGCAATGCAGACATTTGCAAACATTCCAAATTTTGGGAATGCTGGCTCCACTTCTGCCTCCCTTCACCTTCTCTTGCTTCCCACATTAAGTCCAGAGGGGCAGGAAGATTTTCAGGATCCTCCTAGTATCCAGTGGAAACCAGGATTTTCTCCCAAACCACATTTATCATGTAAGGAAGAGTTGGAAAATACACATTTTAATTTTTTTCCCAAGACCCACTTTAGGATTAAAAGAACAATTATTTCCCTGATTTTCTGAAAATTCAACAACTTAAAAATGTCTGAAGCTTGTTGAAATTACTATTTAAATTTTAAAAGTAATTTCATGTTTGTGTTTTTCAAGGAAATTTCCAAAATGTTTATGAGTAAGAAGGATATGAGACAGAAGAAAGAGGAATTTTAAAAAGTTTATTGTCCTTAGTTGAAAACCGTTTCAGAAATAAAATAGAAAATAAAAAGAATGAGATTTTTTAAAATAATGTAATGGGATTTTCTTTAGGGTGAGTAGAGGTTCTGAAACAAAAATGAGAAGCAAAAATGAGGAGAATAAAGAGAGAAAGAGTCAGAGCCCGAAAAAGAAGAGGCAATTTTGTGTCTGTGTGTGCGTGCAAAACTTTTCCACTAGAGGAGAGCTGGAATTCCAGCCCCAAGGAACACTCCCATAAATTAACTCGGTTTTGTTTTCTCAACCATCCCTCAGCCCCACCACAAGGTCTCGGGGCTGTGCCATTTCCAAACCACTTTGGGACTGTCAGCCATAAATCCTGGGCTGTGGAAGCCGTGGAGCAGAGAGTTATGAGCTGGGCACAAGGTGCAAATTGCTCGGAGTTAGCGCCAGAATCCTTTTTTTCCCCTCCTTTTTTTGCCCCCTCCTGTTTTTACCACAAGGATCTTTTATTGTTATTCCCTTTTCTTGTTCTTGTGATTCCTCTATTTCTTGCAGTCTCTTCCCCAACATATTTTTTTTTAAAATTAATATTTTTCTTTATTTTTTAAAATTTCTTTTTTTTTTTTTTTTTTAATATTCTTTTTTCCTCCCCCTTTTAATTATTAGCAGGAAGAATAAATAAGAAGAAATTTACTGTAAAAAACCCTCTATTGGGGTCCTGCTCCCAGGACATCCACAGAGAGCTTCCAAATTGGCAAGGGAGTTTTTTTCCTTTCTTTTCCTTCTTTTTCCCTTTCTTTTCCTTCTTTTTTCCCTCCCTTTTCCTTCTTTTTTCCCTCCCTTTCCCAACTTTATGTTCTCTAACAATGAAGGTAGTCTCAGTCACACAAAACTCACAGCAATTTCAAGAATAATTGAAATTTCCATTTTAAAAACAATTACTCCTTCCTGGAACATAGAACTCTGAGAATCTGTGTCACATTGACTCTGATGCTCCCAGTGGATATTTTTGGTGGGAAAAAACCCTGGATTATCAGAAGAGTTCTCTGTATGAGCAGAAATTTGGGCATTGGACAGCTCAAACCAAAGGCAACAAAACAATTTGAAAACAAAACGGGTGAAAATAAAACCCATGACTGAGTTTGTGCTTTTTTGTCCCTCCAGGGATGATGCTGGATAATTATGAGGAGTTTTAACCAGATATTTTTGGGTATTAATGGTGGACATTAAAGCTCATAAAACTCCCTGCAATCATCAGTTCCTGACTTCATCTCTGCTGGATCTCTCTTCCTGTGGGAAATGGGAGAATGTGGGGAAGGAGAAATGAAGATCCCTCTTCTTCTCTGTCCGCCATCGCCTTCACTCACTGGCAGCACCCACTGCAGTAATCCAGTCAGAAGATTTGGGATGCTTGAGAAACCAACCATGAGGTTGTTATTTCTAAGGAGCTGGGGTTGGCCATGTTGTGGGCAGCCAAAACATTGTGTGAGAACCTTCCCTGGATTTGTGTGAGAACCTTCCCTGGATCTGTATGAGAACCTTCAATGGATCCATGTGAGAACCTTCCCTGGATCTGTGTGAGAACCTTCAATGGATCCATGTGAGAACCTTCAATGGATCCATGTGAGAACCTTCACTGGGTTCATGTGAGAACCTTCCCTGGCTCTGTGTGAGAACCATCCCTGGATCTGTGTGAGAACCTTCCCTGGATCCATGTGAGAACCTTCCCTGATCTGTGTGAGAACCTTCCCTGGATGTGTGTAGAGAACCTCCACTGGATCCATGTGAGAACTTTCAGTGGATCCCTGTGAGAACCTTTGCTGGATCTGTGTGAGAACCTTCAATGGATCCATGTGAGAACCTTCAATGGATCCATGTGAGAACCTTCAATGGATCCATGTGAGAACCATCCCTGGATCTGTGTGAGAACCTTCAATGGATCCATGTGAGAACCTTCAGTGGATCCATGTGAGAACCTTCCCTGGACCTGTGTGAGAACCTTCCCTGGATCATTGTTAGAATCTTCAGTGGCTCTGTGTGAGACCCATCCCTGGATCCGTGTGAGAACCATCCCTGGATCCATGTGAGAACCTTCTCTAGATCCACGTGAGAAGCTTCCCTGGATGTGTGTGAGAACCTTCCCTGGATCTGTATGAGAACCTTCAATGGATCCCTGTGAGAACCTTCCCTGGATCTGTGTGAGAACCTTCAATGGATCCATGTGAGAAGCCTGTGGATCTGTTGGAATGAATCCCAAGGAGGTCCTGGAGCTGCTCCAAGGGTTGGAGCTCCTCTGCTCTGGAGCCAAGCTAGGAGAGTTGGGAATGTTCACCTGGAGAAGCTCCAGGGAGAGCTCAGAGCCCCTGCAGGGCCTGAAGGGGCTCCAGGAGAGCTGGAGAGGGACTGGGGACAAGGCCTGGAGGGACAGGACACAGGGAATGGCTCCCACTGCCAGAGGGCAGGGCTGGATGGGATCTTGGAAATTGGGAATTCCTGGCTGGGCTGGAATTCCCAGAGCAGCTGTGGCTGCCCCTGGATCCCTGGAAATGTCCAAGACGAGGTTGGATGGGGCTTGGAGCAGCCTGGGGTGGTGGGAGGTGTCCCTGCCATGGCAGGGGTGGAAAAAGATTATCTTTAAGGTCCCTTCCAACCAAAATCATTCCATGACTCCATGATCCAGGTGGCCACATGAGCTATAGTGGATAAACTTCATCACAGTGGGAGAGAGAAAATATAAAAATCTTGAAGTAGGAGCAAATTTTGGCTGTCAAGGACACACAGAGTGTGTGAGGGGGGCTGTTGCAAAAGGAGTCATTGCTGATGGTGTGCGGGGAATTCTCCTCCTAATAAAAGGTGATCCAATAAAACCTGCCAGCCTGTTTGCATTCCCACTCCAGTGTCCCACGTGGAGAAATGGATCAAGTTGGAACTGCATGGAGCAAAGCATAAACAGCATTCTTCAGGAAGAGGCTCGGCTGCTTTAAGAGCATTTGGAGGTCTCCAAAGGAAAATATAAGGAGGGATTTGAATATAGCAGATGGAATGTTGGATTTTTCATGGCAGCACTAAAAGTCTCACTCAGAGGAGGGCTGAGCCATGAAATTCAGATCCAGACTATCCATATCTACAAATTCAGGAGCTTGGAGCTGGGTGTTTGCCTTGGTCCCTTGCAGAGACATTGGATCTCACTTGAAAATAAAGCCCAGTGTTTTCCTTTGGATCTCCTGTCCTGCTGGGAAAGCTCTGAGGTTTGGCATCAGAACTGTGGGAGGTGCTGCCGTGAAAATTCATCCTTTGTGTCCCAAGTCAACAGGATGAGGGAATCTTTGGAAATGCTGCCACCGAAGGTGAAGATGATCAGAGGGAATGGAGCAGCCATGAGGAAAGGCTGGGAGAGATGAGATTGTTCAGCCTGGAGAAAAGAAGGCTCAGAGTGAATTTAGCTCCCAAAGGAGCTCCAGGAGAGCTGGAGAAGGACTGGGGACAAGGCATGGAGGGACAGGACACAGGGAATGGCTCCCACTGCCAGAGGGCAGGGATGGATGGGAGATTGGGAATTAGGAATTCCTGGCTGGGAGGGTGGGGAGGAGATGGAATAGAATTCCCAGAGCAGCTGTGGCTGCCCCTGGATCCCTGGAAGTGTCCAAGTCCAGGATGGGGCTTGGAGCACCCTGGGATAGTGGGAGGTGTCCCTCTGGCTGGATGATCCTTAAATTCCCTTCCAAACAAAACCATTCTGGGAGTCTCCAAGGAAAAAAGGACAGGACCTGCTATTCCTAAGTCGTTCCTAAGAGATATTGGTCCGCACATCCCCAGATGCTCTTTTCCTTTGGCCACAGGCAGAGGAAGTTGGTTTTCACTCAGTTCTAACCCACCAGAATGCCCAAAATCTTCCCTGCAGGAGTTCAGGGGAGCCGATTTCTGAGCATCTCATATTTTGTAGAGATTTGTATCCTCACATCACCACACCCCCTTCTATTGGTCCTTCCTGACTATGATCCTGTTTTTTTGGTGTGTTTTTTTTGTTTTTTTTTTTTTTTTTTTTTTTTTTTTGTTTTGTTTTTTTTTTTTTTTGTTTGTTTTGTTTTGTTTTGTTTTGTTTTTTTGTTTTTTGTTTTTTTTTTTGGATAAACAATCCGATCATGGAAATTTTGTGTTGGTCCATCCTTTTTTTTACTACTTTCAAAAACCTGAACTCTTTCCCTCTCTCCTACACTCTGAATCCTCCACAATGATGACAATGACGATGACAATGATGACAAGGACGGTGATGATGATGATGATGATGTTCATCACCTCCCCTTATTCATTGTCGGACATTTCCCTCGCAGAACTCACTCACTGTAAATTTCCACGTGTACCTATTTTCCCACCGGGTTTTCCAGCATTTTTTTTGCCTCCAACCCATGGTATTTAATCCATTCTATGTTTATTTCTGAGAATGTCATGTGAGACAGTGTTAAAAGCTCCAATAAAATCGATGTGTGCATTGGCAGCTCCTGCTGTGGCTACAAACTCGCTACTGTCTGTAGTGAGACATTTAATTGGTTTTATGTCAGTTTTGTTTATTTTATCTTTTTTTTTTTTTTGGGCATCTGGGCTCTTTTTTGGTCTGAATTCCCCTTGTTTCTGTTTGAAACAAATAAATAGTCCATGATTTACCCACTTTTCTCCCTCCTTAAACATCTTAACTTTCTTCTTCCATAGCATAATTTGTTTTTTAGTCTTGTCTCTTCAAGGAATGGTTTCCTTTTATTCCCTTTGCTTGTAGATCACCTCAAAGATGATTTTATTACCAAATTCTCTTGGTGTCTTCACAGGTATTTATAAAAATAATCTGACACCACTCTGGAAGAACTCAGGGATAGCTGAGATAATGGAGGAAAACTCCAGGAATGTTGTTCCAACTGATCTTTGGGAAACCTGGCCATTTATTAATAATCTGTACTGGGCGGTGGGAAAAGGCATTGACGGGTTGGGAATTCTTTTTCCTGCCAGCTGGGAAGGAAAATGTGGGACTTGAAGAAATTAAAATATAACAAAAATGATGAACAGAGAGGGAAAAAGAAAAAAAGAGAAAATAATGGATCCTAAAGAGCCAGGGGATTTTGACACTCATAGGAATTGGAGATCAGGCTCAAATCCTTGGTTTTCCTGAATAAATCTGGAGAAGATTCAAGATTTTTTTCAAGGAATTAACATCTTCTCAGACAAATGAACAAAACATATTTGAGAATACCTTTAATCCCTCGAGGTTTTAATTCAAGATCTGTTTAAGAGTGATAAAGTTTTTTTTCTTGCATCATTCTTCTGTTTGGTCCTGAAAACTCTCCTGGGTAAAAAAATCTTTCCTATGTCTTTCCTAAATTTTCAGCCTCTGTAATTCTCAGAGCTTGATTTTTTAGTAATGAAAAGCTCGTAATGAAATCATGCAGGGTACAACCAAGTCATATTTTGATTATTCATTTCAAAAATCAAAAAAATTTCAATAATCAAAATAAAAGCTTGTAACGAAATCATGCAGGGTACAACCAAGTCATATTTTGATTATTCATTTCAAAAAAATCCGAATAATTTCGATAATCAAAATAATTTCTTTTATTCCTCAGTTCATTGTGACAAATCCCTCCCCCTCCTGAAAATGGTCTGAATGTGAAATCAGTTCAGTCATTGGGTTTTCTCATTATTCCATTTTTTAAATTCAGTTTTTAATGCTGAAGGCCCGGTATACAGAATTTAACACCAGAATGGCCCCTGGAGCCCAAATTTACTTTCCTGCCTGAAGCGTTCCAATAAATCCGCTGATTTTTATCTCACTGATATCTTTTTATTTCTCCAAACACTACAGATGGAATTCTCCCATGAAGTCCACACACCTCGAGTTCTCTTCAAATCCCGTTTTCCAAGAACTCACAGTCCTGGGTCTTTCTGGAACTTAAAGAAACCGCATTATCCTGAAAAATTTGCTTTCTTTACCATGCCAATAATTTATAAGTGGTTGATTGACAGGAGACTATAAATATATATAAATTATGTAGCCATGGATAGCACCTGGGGGTTTTGAAGGAAATGGAATAACGGGTTGACATTGGATATAGGTGGGGTTTAGGCTCGTGCTTTTCTAGGATTAATGGAAAATCTCTCCCTAATTCCACAGGTCCAGTGGGTGGGATTTTCACAAGAACCTGTGGAAGTCACAAAACCAAAGAGAGGAGCTGAAGTCTTCTCGCATCTATTAAAAAAAAAATTCAGAGTAATTTCTTCAGGACTCCTTGCAAAAATAATTTTCTTTCCTTGTGCCTCCTTAGTTTTGGAATTGTAGAATTGGTTGGAAGGTACCAGTAGAGTTCTCTGGTCCAAACTTCAATTCCTTGGAGCATCCAAGTGATGAGCAGTGCTAGACCAGGTCAGGCTTTATGGTTTTGGTAAAAATAATAACTGAAATAATAATAAAAGAAGAAACACACACAAACACAACATTTTTCACTGAAATATGATATCGAACTAAGAAAAAAAAAAGTAAATTCAGGGTAGAGCATCAATTTTTCACCAGAAAATGTTTTCAGAAAGGGAAAGAAACACTGAGTTCTTTATTTTTATGTTTTCCCTAAGAAATCTGTTCTCCTTTTTCCAGCAGCTCTTCCCAGATGGTTTAATGACAACAAATGTCAGGGGTTTCCAGTTAGGTCACCACCAGGATTATCCACGAAAAAGAGACATAAAGGGAGAAGCATGGAATAAATCCCAGAGGAGTGATTGTATCAGCTAAACCACTTTAAATACTGTATTTTTCCTTGCCCTGGAAAGATTCCACTCCGGGGCCAGAAGGGAATATTTGGATAATTGGGTCTTGTCTCCTGGAGCAGCTCCTTCCTTTCAGCTCCTCTTCTCGCGGCTCCCGTTCCCAGCCCTTCTCTCCGTCTGTGACATTCCCTGGAAAGACACACCCGAGATTAGTTAATCTCCATCAAAACTCCATTATTCAGGAAAAAAACCACACACATCCCGTGTCAGGATCCATGGAAAGTCTGACCGAGGTGGCCGTGACCACCCACGAGCCTCCAGGGCTCGCCCAGAAACACCTCCAGGCTTGTTTTTGTTGTTATCCTGGAAACCAACCCCAAACTTCTTTCTGGGACACCTTTTGTTGTATTTTCCCACTCAGGGGAGCCCTGGATTGATGCTGGGGAGGGATTTATCCCACGTGGCTGTTCCTCATGGCATCTTCCCAGGAAAAACCCAACGGCGTTGTTCAATCACTCCTTGTTTGGGTTGCAATTGGACCTGAGGGTTTAAGCAGGAGAAGGGGCTCCTTTTGGATAGGTGTGAAACAAAAAAACCGAAAAAAACCCCAAAAAACCCCCCAAAACAAACAAAAAAAAAAAACAAAAACAAACCAAAAAACCCAAAAAACAAACAAAAATAATTCCTGTTGGGAATAATTTACAGTTTAATAATAAATGTTGGGGAATGCGGTTTAAAATCAGAAAACTTTCCAAGTTTTTTAATCAAAACTATTTATTGCAGAGCTGACTGAAGTTTAGGAACCGCTTCCCTCATTTTTAGCTGGTTCGTGGCAGCAAATCCCAATTTTTATCCCTTTCCTAAAGGAATGAGTTTGTGTTGTGCATCTTTTGCACATGTTTGACTATGAAAATATTAAATATGCAACCATTGTGTGCCAAATGTGCCTTGTGGGTTTTTTTTTATTTCATGGAAATGTCCAGGATAACGTGGACAAAATTCTGGGAAAAATATTGCAGGTGAGGCTTTAAATTACTCCCAGGAATATAGATTTTTTTATTATAAAATGAATTATTTTAGGGATAAATGAGGCATCAGACAGATTAAGATAAGCTCAAGTGACTGATTCAAGCCCACACTAAGTGTGGCAATGGGTAAAATGCTAATTTTTCAAAGATCCCGTCAGAAACTTGGGATAATGATAGATTTTTTTATCTGCTTTGCCCATTTACAATCTTGGTTTTCTGAAAAAAATTCAGCGAATGAGTTAAATCATTGGGTCTTATTTTTATCAGGGTGATAAATTTGAAAATATTCAGATGGCCTCGAAAAAAAAAAGATATTTATAAATTTTGTTTCCATGTAATTTGAGAATATATAAATAAAAATATTCTGAGAAACTTTGGGATGAATCCCATGAATATTTTGTCTATTGGGATTTCTTCGGTGCCGTTCCATGAACCTGTGGGGATGAAAACCACAGGAAAGGCAGCAAAAGGAACAGGGATTATTCATGATGGATTATAAATCCTGCTGATTTCTGCCCTTCAGGCCGGGGGAGTTCTGTGGATGGAGCAGCTCCATGAGTTTCATGGAAAAGTGGAATTCTTGGGCAGAGGAACTTCTTAAATTCTAATGTGATGAAGAAGAAAAAGAAATCCCAGAATCCCAAAATGGTTTGGGACCTTCAAGATCACATCATTCCAACCCCTGCCAGGGACAGGGATGTCATTCCCTGGATCAGGTTGTTCCAAGCCCTCTCCAACCTGGTCCTGAGAACTTCCAGGGATGGGGCTTCCACAACCTCTTTGGAACCTCCCTGCTGCCTTCCAGCAGCTTTGGCAAAAGGGCTTCCCAAAATTTTCCTACAGAGGCAGAACATTCACAGGATAATCACAATAATTCCACCTCCATAAATCCCTAATTTTCCGCAGCAATTCCTGTGTTTGCCCTGCTGTCCAAGCACAAAATGCCCGGCTCAGCTCTGCTTTGGAGTTTTCCAGTGAGACATGAGCTGAGCCATCCATTTCCTTGGACAAGCAGGGACAGAAGGAGGCAACTAGGAGGGCTGGAAGGACCAAATTCTGAAGGGTCCCTGGTGTGTGCTCCAGCTCGGCTAAAAGGGTTCTGTCCTTAAAATCCATGGAATTGCTGGATCCTGACGGAGCAGTGACGTAACATAACATCATCCCACTAAAAAGTCATGGGAATACGGCTCCAGTCTTTTGATCCTCAGCTGAAAAAGCAACGGCTCCTCACCAAATATTGATGGTGGGAAATTTGAAAATTTCCCTTTCCAGGCAACAGCCTGAAATTGAACAGGAGTTTTTACTCTAATTACAACATTTGCCTCTTTTAGAAGTTTCTCTATAAAAGGAAATCAAGGGAAATATTCCTTGAAAATAAAATGTTGCTATGAAATATTTCCCACCCAACTTTTTAAGTCAAAGTGAAAGAAAGTCCATTCTTTAGCTTCAAAATCCAATTTTTTTAGGGATCATTTTAGCTTAGATTAAGGAAAACTGACTTGTCATGCTTAAAACTCCAACACTCTTCCGGGCCATGGTGAATGGTCAGATGTTGTCACTCATTTTTCCTTCCTTACAGATATTTTTCCCAACTAAATGTTGGTTAAAAGGATGTCTGGGAATCAAATAGGAATTCTGAACACTGTCAGCAGCAGGAAAAGTTTGGGATTTGTTGGACAGATGGTGATGTAACACTTGGTGTGTGGATAAATTCATTTCATGGATAAAAATATACAAATAAACAAAAAACATTAATCCTTTCAATGAATTTTATTTTAAAAAAGCCCAGTGTTACCCTGACTTGGAAAAAAGGACTGCCTTGCCTTATTCCCATTCTGGAAGTTATTCCCATAATTTATTCCCTAACTCTCCGAAATGTACAATGAATTTTATACAACGGTAGATCTATCCCAGGCGCCATCTTTAAGCTAAAAAACATTTTTAAAATATTTTCAAAACATTTTATTTTTCATCAGAAAATGTTGCTGTCAGTCTAAGAATGGCCACTAAGGAACATGAAATCCTTGGGAGCAGGAGGAATGCATGGAATGGCAAATATTTCATGCACAGAGTTATATTTTTATAAAATTGTGAGCATTTAAAATAAAAATTTTAGCTGGAAGCTGCAGATCCCTTCCTTAAAATCTGCAGAGTGGATGCGACAAGCCTTGGGAGCAACAGAAAAATCAGACGATTTCAATGGTCAAAAAAAAAGTTTCAATGGTCAGTAAAGAACACAAAATCTTTGGGAACAGGGGGAATGCATGGAATGGCAAATATTTCATACACACAGTTATATTTTTATAAAATTGTGAGTGTTTAAATTAAAAATTTTAGCTGGAAGCTGCAGATCCCTTCCTTAAAATCTGCAGAGTGGATGCGACAAGCCTTGGGAACGACAGAAAAATCGAGGCGAGCTCATCCTAAACTTGTTCCACCTTTATCCATATTAAATATTTTGTGTGCCTGACTTGGAAAAAAAAGCATTGCCTTGCCTTATTCCCATTCTGAGAATTATTCCCATAATTCCTTATGGGAATTATGCAGAGTGGATGCAACAGACCTTGGGAGCAACAGAAAAATTGGGTGTTTTCAATGGTCAAGAAAAGGTTTCAATGGTCAGTAATGAATATGAAATCCTTGGGAGCAGGGGGAATGCATAGAATGGCAAATATTTCATACACACAGTTATATTTTTATAATTGTGAGTATTGAAAATTGTGAGTATTTAAATCAAAATTTTAGCTGCAAGCTGCAGATCCCTTCCTTAAAATCTGCAGAGTGGATGCAACAAGCCTTGGGAGCAACAGAAAAATCAGATGATTTCAATGGTCAAAAAAAGGTTTCAATGGTCAGTAAAGAACACAAAATCTTTGGGAACAGGGGGAATGCATGGAATGGCAAATATTTCATATGCAGAGTTATATTTTTATAAAATTGTGAGTGTTTAAATTAAAAATTTTAGCTGGAAGCTGCAGATCCCTTCCTTAAAATCTGCAGAGTGGATGCGACAAGCCTTGGGAATGACAGAAAAATCGAGGCGAGCTCATCCTAAACTTGTTCCACCTTTATCCATATTAAATATTTTGTGTGCCTGACTTAGAAAAAAAGCATTGCCTTGCCTTATTCCCATTCTGAGAATTATTCACATAATTTCTTATGGGAATTATGCAGAGTGGATGCAACAAGCCTTGGGAGCAACAGAAAAATTGGGTGGTTTCAATGGTCAAGAAAAGGTTTCAATGGTCAGTAATGAATATGAAATCCTTGGGAGCAGGGGGAATGCATGGAATGGCAAATATTTCATACACACAGTTATATTTTTATAATTGTGAGTATTGAAAATTGTGAGTATTTAAATCAAAATTTTAGCTGGAAGCTGCAGATCCCTTCCTTAAAATCTGCAGAGTGGATGCGACAAGCCTTGGGAATGACAGAAAAATCGAGGCGAGCTCAACCTAAACTTGTTCCGATTTCATCCATATTAAATATTTTGTGTCCTGCAGCTCCAGACAAACACGGACACAATTCCAGCTCTTCCCTGGCTGGGTTGTGAGGCTGAGCTACACCAAGAGTGGTGTCAAAATTGCCAAGGTTCTTTTGCACTGCGTGTCACAGCCATGGAGGACTTTCCCTTCCGAAATTTATTCCCACCCCATGTGGGAGATCCAAACCCCCGCGATCCAGCGGGAGACACAGAAATGAGCCTTCCTGCTCTGGTCTGGGCTGCATCCATCACACACAAAACATCAGGAAAAGAGGTCTAAAAAAAATAAAGGAAGAACGAGAGGGGATCTTGCAGGCAACAGAGAACTCACACCAAATAATTATGGATGATATTTAAGGAAAACACAGCTCCTATTTAACGCTGTGGGAGGAATATTCCAGCATGGGTGGGATACTGGAAAACCCCTGCCTAGGATTAAATACTTTAAACCAGAGTGAATTAATCAAGCAATTAGTCTGAAAGAGTCTTAAAACGTCCTGCTGTGACTGGGACCATCTGGATTGAGGCATCAAGGAGCAAAGTGGAGAAGCTGCAATTTAAAAATGCAGAAAGCAGCTCCTAAATTTTGCAAAACATAAGCAATGTAGAATCTCAGAAGGGTTTGGGTTGGGGGAGGATCTTGAAAATCATCTCATTCCAAGCCCCTGCCATGAGCAGGGACAGCTCTCTGGTGGAGGCGTAAAAAATACCCCAGAAATCACAGCTCCGTGAAAAAAACCACCAAATCCAGGTGCTCATGGAGATTTAAGTCTGGGAATCTGCTCTTTGTGGGACCAGCTCCAAGGCTTTAGTCATTAGGAATGACTAAATTAAAATGTGGTCTTAGTTTGAGAGGCTTCAGAGGAGCTGGAGACGAGGATTTATCGTTGCTAATTGCAAGAGTTTAAAATTAAGACTTTTAAGCTGAATTTGGGCACAGATTTGTTCTTCTCTCTAGTGATCACCTCAGTTAAAATGTTTAAAACACAGCTGGTTAGGATGAGAATTACCCCACCTGAAGAGCCCTAAACTTGGAATTTTGGCCCAGTTCTAAAACTTACTCTTTGAATAATCCACATTAAAGCTTTTATTGCTTCGAGACTCATTGCAGGGAAATATTGTTTGCACTTTGTGTTGGGGTTGAGAATTTCTCATCAGCAATTTGGAGTTCTGTAATCTCTGCCCCAGAGAAAGCTCACCCCCACCCAGCAGGACATTTAAACCCCTGGCTGAATTGAAACACTTCAGAAGTCAAAAAAAATCCCACTGGAAAATTGAAACATTTCATCATTCATTTTCCTTGTCAGTTTAGATAAAAGCCACACTTCCTCTAAGGGACAGGTTTCATCAGGGGTAGGTTTTGACCAGCTGTGTGAAAAGGAGTCATCAAAGGGAGCAGAAGCTCAAAAGAAAAAAAACAAATTATTGCAACCTGATTTTATCTGTTATTCAATGAAATTGTAAATTTCCTTCTCAGTAGGTCAGAACCGATCAGTTTAACTGATCTGGAGCTTTAAAACAGCAAAACATGAGGGGGTTTTTGTCAGCTTTTTTGTTTCATTTTGACTTTTCATCAACACTGCTCTAATTAGCACTTCAAGACATGATGTGATCATGACTTGCATCTCCTGACATGATCCTGCCTCCAGCTCTAAATCCTTGTGGCTGCATAAAAACAACAGGAAATGGTCCCTGGAACTTGATCCCTTTTGAACCACGACCAGGAGTGGGTTTGTAAAGTGAAAGCTGGGCTAAAATCACACCAAGATCTTTTTCCTAGAAGTTCAAATTGTTGTGTTCCAGGGCACGAAACCTTCTCGTTCAGTTTTAACTTTCATGCTCACAACAGCTGCGACTTCATCAGGCTTAGAATAAAGCCCTGATTAGCCTTGACCTGATCCCATTGATGATGTCCCTGCTCATTTCATTGTGTTTGGACTAAAAGACCTTTACAGGTCCCTTCCAACCCAAACCATTCCATGAATCTGTTTCCAAAGGATTCCACAGTTCAATGATTCCCTGCACCAGCACTGATTGCCAGGCTGAGATAATTAAATTAGGAAAATTAAATGAGGGAAAGCAACTTTACATCAGCACAGAGGGGGCAAAGCAGAGCCATTGGAACATCCCCAAAAGTCCCACCTTGTCCCTCTGAAGCAAGGTTTGTTTTCCCCTGGATTTTCACCCTGCCATTATCTCTTGGCTGTTTCTGTGAAGAAAATGTCTCTGTTAAAGGCACTTTCTGTGGAGCTGAAAGAAGGTGATGGTTCTCAGCCTGGAAAAAATTCCACGAAGCCAATGGTTCTATTCCCAAAATAGCCCCCAGGAGCTGCTGCGCAATGGATTACTCAGCGTTTTAGACAGAATCCTTTTCACAGCAAAGGAAGCTCCAGTAAATCCAGCAGCCCCTCTTCCCTGAAAGTTTATGCTGAACCAAACTCCCTGCTGCACACACCAGAATTCCTAGGATTGCCTCTTGCAGGGGATCAGACACTTTGGGAGATAAAATTCCTGGAGCTGCAGTCTCTGATACAATCAAGCCTTTTTCCATGAGTTTCTTGGTACAGAAGAGCTGAGTCTTGGCTGTACTGACCCATCCAAGAATAGCTTCCAGAGGATGGGAGGAGTGAAAACCTGGCAAAAATGGCTTTTATGTCACTCATCCCCCATGGCTGTGGCAGCGAGGGACATGTCAGGACAAATGCCAAGCACCACAAACCTGCTCACGGCTCTGTCTGGGTGAAAATCTATTTTTTGCTGCAGATGAGAGATGTTAGGGCAGGCCTGGGATCCAGGGATGTGTTAGCACAGAGACAGGAATAGGATCCACTATTTTTTTTTTTTTAATTTTTTTTTTTAATTTAATTTTTTTTTTTTTTTTTTTTTTTTGCCACATCGTCATTACAGGCTGCTGGAAAGGGGCTGGAATGTGCCCAGTGGGAAAGGAGTTCGGGGTTTTGGTCAACAGAGACTGAACACGAGCCCAGGTGTGCCCAGGTGGCCAAAAATGCCAAGGATATTCTGGTTTGTATGAGAAGCAGCAGGTGAAGGGATTTTCCCCCCTGTGCTGGGCAGTGCTGAGGCCACAGCTAAAATCCTGGGGTCAGTTTTGGGCCCCTCATGACCAGAAGGACATTGAGAGGCTGGAGCGTGTCCAGAGAAGGGAACAGAGTTGGGAAGGGGCTGGAGAACTCCTGAGGGAGCTGGGAAAGGGGCTCAGGGTGTCCTTGTGGCTCTCACAACCCCTGACAGGAGGGTGGAGCTGCAGGTTGGGCTCTTTTCCCAAGGAACGAGGGACAGGATGAGAGGAAATGGCCTTAAGTTGCACCAGGTGACATTTAGGTTGGACATTAAGGAAAATTTCTTCATGGAAAGGGTTCTCCAGCCCTGGCACAGCTGCCCAGTGAAATGGTGGAGTCCCCAGTCCTGGAAGTGTTCGAAAACGTGTTGATGTGGCACTTGAGGAAATGGATTAGCGGTGACCACGGTGGTGGTGGCCGATGGTCGGATTTGGTGATCCTAAAGGTCTTTTCCAACCTAAAAGATTCCACGATTCCGTGTGCTGGGTATGGATGGGATGAACACTCACCTCAGCTGCTTCCAGAGTGTTTTTGAGGATAAGCACCAAACTCATAAACATGAGACCAGACAATATCTATGATTTTCTTCACGTGCAACCCATTTTCCATGTTTCCTTCACAGTGAGCTACTGCAAATATACTCTGTTCACATTTGCAGACATTTTAACACAATATCCCATTTATCCAAACATTTTAAGAGAGTATTTTTATAGTTCTTGTGGCAAACAAGGACAGAATTATATAATGGGGAATGGAGGCAAAAGGAAACGGGACACTTAAGTTACCACCAAGTTTGGAGTTTGGATTGAGGGCCCCAGGACTCAAATTAACCTATCTTGAATGATTTTGCCTAAATTAGGAATTTGGTGGCTTCTCCACAGATAGATTTGGGGATACATGTCCTTGATTAATCCAGAGATCTGTGTGTCTTTACTTTGACTCAAGAGAAATTCTGACACAACTTGAGGAATTTAATTCAGGTGAGACTGGTCTGATTCTCGCGGGGCGATTTTTCATAAGTTTTGTCATTTTTCAGCACTGTTTCAAGAAAATCTCTACTCAACTTCAACATCTCTAAGAGTTCTTGGAGTAAATCCAAGATCTTCTGCAAGAATTCACCTTTGAGGAAAAAATAAATGTTTGAAGTCATACATCAACGTAGAATTCTGGGCATAAATGGGAGTAAAATCCAACTTCTCCACAGCTGCAATATTAAATTATTTTCTCTTTTCTTTCCATGTTTTTAACTCTGTCTGATTTTTAATTCTGCCTAAAAAAGACACCCCAAATATTGGTTTTAATAACAGAAATCTTCATCAACCAACTCTGTATGTGATTCAGTCCTGCTGCCTGAATGAGTCAGAAATCCTGTGAGCAAGGAGGGAATGATCACATAATAAATGAATTAATGATAATACATAAACATAATCCCCAAATCAACCCCAATGAACATATTTATTAACCCTTGAAATGTAAATAACCATCCTTTCTCTGGAGTTTACCGAGCTGCTCACCCTGGTCAGGCCAAAAATGTGAGACTGGCCCAGCCCAAGGTGCGAGCTGAAGCCCTGGTGCGCAGATCACACTCCATGAGCTGGGTGCTCCCATTTCCCTTGGACAAAAATGAGGGAAGGAATTGTCCAGAGCTGCATTCCACCCCAGCAGGGAGCGGGGATGTAGTCATGGGATGGAATCAGGCACAGAACCCAGTGCTGGAGGCCAGGGCGAGTGCCGTGGACCATTGCAGAGCCCTCTGTCAGGAGATGGAATCGAGGGCTTTGCCTTTTCAGGCCTGACTGACTCACTGCATCTGGAAAATGCAGTTCTTGTTCCCGTAGCCGTGTTTGCAGCCTTTATTTTGGAGCTCCAGGCTCGGTTCTCCTGCTTTTTCATGGTCCTGTCCCAGCAAATCAAGCTGGAATTCACTCTGGTGGAGCGGCCTGGGAGAGAGAAACGTCAGCCCTCACTTTTTGGGTGGGCTTAGGCTGGCACATTTTGGGGTTTTCTTGCATAATTCTGGCCCTAAGAGACTCAGACGGTCTGATGAGTGTCACTGGAGAACGGGGAAAATGAAAACCTTACACAGATCCTTAAAAACCTTCATTTTCAGAGGAATATTGGCCTGCACGGGCAGTGTAACGCGAGGTGGGTGTGACACGGAGGGAGGGAGAGAGAGGGAGGAATGAAAACGAGCTCAGATGGGTGTGTTGGTCCCAAACCTTAAACAAACACCAGGAGCTGATGGAATGCAGTCACCTTTCATGTTCCTACAGCGCAGGATCTTTGGGATCCCGAAGCCAAGAAGACACACAACAAGCTTTGCTCTGCGTGAAGAAACTCCAGGGAAACTTTCCAGAAATTTGCTTCATGTCTCTCAACAGGTTTGGGAGCAATATCCAGGAATAACAAGCCCTACAAAATACGAAGCACTTAAAACTTTAATGCTTACATAAAACCCTCTGAGCCCATTAATTGCTGGTTCCTTCATGACAGTGGAGCTGTTCTTCATCTCCTCCACACAGAGAAATCGCTTGTGCTCCTCCACTTTAATCCCTGAAACATGGCAAAAGAAAACGTTGCTGCCTTTCCCCATTTTCCCTTCTGGGATCTCGCTGGAAATTGTGTCCTACACCTCTTTGCTCAGAGAACTTGTGCTCCTTCCAATCCTACCTGGGGAGCACAAGCTCAGCTTGAGGCAATTCCCGGCTGTGATTCCAGAGGTTCTTCTCCAGTTCCCAGAGTGCCAGCAGGAATGGTGGCTGTTGGTGTTATGCCAAGCTGGAAGATAATTCCAGGAAGGCAACAAAGAAGCAGCTCCCTGGTTCACCAGATGTCCTCAGCCCAAAAAATGAACCGCCCATCGTGATGTACAAATTAATTAAACTGCAGAAGCCGATTAATTTTTGCCTGGGGTCTCGAGAAGATGTTAAGCAAAATGTGAAATCTCACAAAGATTTGGGGTATGATGTTGAGCAGAATATGGGAATTCGTAAGCTTGGCAAGAACTTTTTTCTTTTTTTGGAAAACTGGGAACTTCAGGGAAATTTTAAGTCTCATTTGCTGCTTTAGATCACACAATCATGGGGTACAACAAAAAATGAAAAAAGGAAAGGAAAGGAGAAAGGAAAGGAAAGGAGAAAGGGAAGGAAAGGAGAAAGGGAAGGGAAGGGAAGGGAAGGGAAGGGAAGGGAAGGGAAGGGAAGGGAAGGGAAGGGAAGGGAAGGGAAGGGAAGGGAAGGGAAGGGAAGGGAAGGGAAGGGAAGGGAAGGGAAGGGAAGGGAAGGGAAGGGAAGGGAAGGGAAGGAAAGGAAAGGAAAGGAAAGGAAAGGAAAGGAAAGGAAAGGAAAGGAAAGGAAAGGAAAGGAAAGGAAAGGAAAGGAAAGGAAAGGAAAGGAAAGGAAAGGAAAGGAAAGGAAAGGAAAGGAAAGGAAAGGAAAGGAAAGGAAAGGAAAGGAAAGGAAAGGAAAGGAAAGGAAAGGAAAGGAAAGGAAAGGAAAGGAAAGGAAAGGAAAGGAAAGGAAAGGAAAGGAAAGGAAAGGAAAGGAAAGGAAAGGAAAGGAAAGAAAGAAAAAAGAAAAGAAAAGAAAAGAAAAGAAAAGAAAAGAAAAGAAAAGAAAAGAAAAGAAAAGAAAAGAAAAGAAAAGAAAAGAAAAGAAAAGAAAAGAAAAGAAAAGAAAAGAAAAGAAAAGAAAAGAAAGTGAAATGAAATGAAATGAAATGAAATGAAATGATTACATACAGGATTTAGAGAAGGGGATCCTCAGGCTTTAGTGAGCATCAGGTTTTGTAGAACATCCTTGTGAATTCCTAAGAATATTAAAGAACAAGAATTCATAGAGTCATGGAATGGTTCGGGTTGGAAGGGGCCTTGAAGATCCCCCAGTTCCACCCCTGCTGTGGACAGGGACACCTCCCACCACACCACACCAGCTCCCCTGTGGATTTTCCCCCAGGCTAATCCACAGCCACGCTGCAGGTCCTGCTCCATCCCTTGCCCTGGGGAGCAGAGCCAGAAAAACAGGATGGACAGAAGGAGCCCGGAAAAAGCTCTGGAATCACAAATATCTGCTATCCCACGGTTTCAAACCACCCTTCTGCTGGGGAAGAACAGAGTTTGGCTTGTCTGCGCTTCTTCACGGGCAACTTCAGAAGCCTGACATCATTTGACTTTCCATGAAATCCATGGACCATGGGATCACTCTCCTTTCTTGCAGGTGACAACAGACATATTCCTGGTGGGTAATGTGTTTCATTAATATATCTGTCATTACAGCCGGACATTCTGTTGGGTTTGGCTCTTGGGAGGTTCAGGATTGGGGAGGTTTTAAAAATACCTGGGAACTCCTGACCCCTGGAGATGTTGCCTCCAGGGATTTGGGGAGTGTGGGTTTTCTGGAGCCATCTCTGAACCATTTAACATTTAAATCTGCTGATTTTCCTCTGGCATAAATAATCAGGGAGACAAAAAGGCAGTGTTCAATCCTGCCTCTGGAGAAGGCTTTCTCAAAATACATGAAATAAAGGGTTTCATTTCTTCTGACTTTTAATCCAGACCCAATCAATTTATACTAAAAGAAAATAAAAGTGAAAGATGAAAGAAAAAAAAAAAAGTCTGTGGATGTTTAACTGGGGAAAAGCAGCAACCTGCTGCCATTTGGTAGAGAAGGACACAGGGAAGATTTGAAAATTAAATTATTTTTGACTTTCACAGATATCTGGTCATTTCCTACGGACCCTAATGAGCCAAAATCTGAAACTCTGTAAAATGGGAATTCTGTCCTTCTCACACTGTAGCAAAAGGGAGATGATTTTGGGAAGATGGCTTTGCAGCATTGAGATTTGAACAACTCCCACTCATTCACTGCCTGAATATCATAATATCCCGAGATATGGAATAAAAGGGGAGAATATAGGAAAGGTTTGACCGTTCCCCTTAATGCCCCCAGGCACTATGGAAGGTCTGCTTGTGTAAATCCAGCCTCAAAGCTGCTCCTTCTCACGGTGAGGTCACGGAGTGCTCCACATCCTCAGAGAGGAAGTGACACAGCCAGTGCCAACCAGGGAATTTCATCCAGGATTCGTGCTCTGGCCAGGGGAAAAAAGAGATGACTTGGGGACAGCCTGAAGCCACCATCGTCTTAAGAGCAGAAGAAAAGGAACATCAGGGGATAAAAGGCCAAGGAAAGATGTGGAAAGAAATAGAAAATGTGGGGACTGGACAGAAATAAGCTCAAGATCTACATCCAGGGTCAGACCAGTCTTATTCCATGTTTCCCTGTCTCTGGCCCTTCTCTTTGCTTTTTTAGATCAATCACCTAAAATTATGTGAGACATAGATATGAAAATCCATCATCCTCTGTGTCCTTGTCATCTGTGTGTGTAAAGAATTCCAAAATGTTTTTGGGTTGGAAGGGACCTTCAAGATCATCCAGTGGCACCCCTGCCATGGGCAGGGACACCTTCCCATTGTCACAGGCTGCTCCAAGCCCTGTCCAACCTGGCCTGGGGATTCCACAACCTCTCTGGACAACCTGTGGTACCAGGAATGTTCAAATGCTCGAATCATCTCTAAATCCTGAAGTTCCTGTTACAGACTGTTCCAACCACTCAATAAATCCCAGCACAGATGTGGTCCTACAGATTAATTATTTTACAAATATATTCGGGTCACATATTTGGACAAGAAAACCATTTTTGAGGACACGCTACAAACCACCAAGGCTTTAATTCCAGCCTACAGCAGTCTTAGATTTCTTTAGCCTTCCATGAAATATCCCTCATTAATGACTGCTCAGATCAACAGCCTGGTGTGACTCAGTTCTAAAGAAACACGGATTAAATCCCAGGCTGGCTCAAGGAATACACAAAGCAAGGTGTTGTTTCAAGCAGCAAAATTGTCCTGGTGAAGTTGTCCACGGGCTGTGCCAAGTTTGGATCTCCCCAGGCTATGGAAAGGAAAGTTGGTTGTGGTTGTTGCCACCAACGCGATCTGTTTTTCCCAGCAACACTTGGCACTCCCAAGAGCAGTAATAATAATAATGGTGATAATATAATAATAATAATAATAATAATAATAATAATAATAATAATTTTTTTTTTTTCCTCTCCTCACAAATGCCCAGAAAACCAGCACAATGCAGGAGAAGTTCTGGAACTTGGCTATGTATGTTGTGTGTAAAATCTGGGCTCTGAGAGGAGCTGGGGAATGAAATGCCCTAAAAACGTTGGGAATCTTAATCCTCCCATAAATGGCCATCCTCCTGAAGCTCGTGTAAATTATTGCATTAAGCAGAAAGACTAATTAGCAACAAATAACACTTCGTGGGTCCTTTTGGTGGGGTGTGGACCCACCCAGGATCCTTTGGAAGCTGCAAAACTGGTAGAAAGCCCCAACAAAGCCACAAACATTGAGTTCCCACTTTTCTGAATAAATGCTGTTCCCTGCAGATCTCCCATGGATTCAGACAACTCCAAAGGCACCACATGGAAAGACATGGAAAAAAACCACTCAAACCTGTCCCCACCTCCTGGCTCTTCCCTCTTTCCCTGCAGGTGGGTTGGAATGTCTGACTCTATAATTACAGTCAGAAGCTGTTCCCGAGGGGGCTTTAGGATAAATCTGGGATGTGGGTGAGGATATCAGGGAATGCTGCTGGTGGGAAGCTGGACTAGAACCTTGGACAGGGCCCGCTGAGCTCTTCCTGCTGGAAGGATCCTTCCCTTTCCCAACTCGCTTGGAGACAAGCTGGGAAGCAATTGAAATGGAAAAGTGAGATTGTTCAGATTAATCACCACTGTGTTGGCGTTGGATTTTCATGGACTGGCTAAAGGAAAAATTGTTTTTCCTTTATTTTCAGTATTACTGGGAAAAAAAAAAGGAAGAAAGAAAAATATTAATATACTGGAAAATAAAAAAGTGTCAGAGATATTGTTTTTCTTTTTCCTTTTCTTTCTCTCTCCTGTCCTTGCCTCTCTCCTCCTTCCCCTCCTTCCTTCTCCCTAAAAATTTCAGATACAATTCTCCCAGCGGGAAAATTTATGGCTCAACAACGGCACAGCTCAGCGAGACAAAATAATTCAGGTTCAGCACCAAGTCAAGTGCAGCTACACAACTTCCAGATCCAAACCAGCTGCTCCATGGGGAAAGCAGCACAAAATCCAGTGGGCTGCAATATTCCCACTTCCAGCGGGAAAAAGGGAGAAGTGATGAAAGGTTGTTACCCCTTGCAGGTTGTCTGGAGGTCTGGGTGACCTGAAATAAGTGCTCAGATTTGTTCTGCTGCTCCAGGTCACGACATAATTCACATTTGAGGGCACTTTAAGTGAGAAAAGAAAGACATGAACACTCCCCCGAGCTTAAAAAATTAAAGCTGTGGGACTTAAAAATAATTGGAAATTCAAGCCTTGAGGCCAGTCCAAGCTTTGATGTCTCTGACTTTAGGTCTAGGGAGAGGTTTTGGGGTAGCAGATCACTAAATTTCCTCAAGCCATTCCTAATTCTGAGCGGTTTGATATTTTTGTCTGCCTAGAGGAAGCATTTGGAAGCTGCTTTTTCATGGATCACTGGAAGACAGTAGTAGTTTGGGAATCTCCATGCGTTTGGCAGGCGTTTCCAGCTCAGGCAGCCATGGGAAGGGATTATTCCAGCTCTTGGCAGCAGAGATAAAAAGGGAGCCCTCATCTGAATTACATGAAAACACTGGAGTTTTATCCCTCTCAATGCTGTAATAAATCAATATTTTAATCCCGTTTTAATAATTGGGACTGTGAGGAAGAAACAAAGAAAATGCTCTACTTTCTTCTTGAAATATTTACAGCAGAACCAAAAGCAAGATATCCCAGTTTTGGAAGTGGGAATCCACATGAGCTGGATTTTTTTAAACTTGTCTGTTCAAATTAATTTGGTTTTCCAAAGGCACTTCAACTGAGCTGCCAAAAATCCTTTAGGACATTATTTTATGACACTTAAATATAGATTTATTGAAACAATTATATATTTTTTATTGATATTTATTTAAATCTGAGGGTAGCGGATCCTTCTGGCCACTTCTAGATCACAAAACAAGGAACAAGAGAAGAGGAAAAGGCCTCAAGTTGCACCAGGGGAGGTTTAGATTGGATATTAGGAAAAAAAAAATTCCACTGAAAGCATTGGAATCATTATCCCTGTCAGAGGAGGGTTAGGTTGGATTTAGGGAAGGGTTCTTCCCCCAGAAGGTGCTGGGCACTGCCCAGGCTCCCCAGGGAATGGGCACATTCCCAACTCCAGGAGCGTTTGGACAGCTCTCAGGGCTGCCCAGGGTGGGATTGTTGGGGTGCCTGTGCATCAGTCCAGGGGTTGGATTGATGGTCCTGATGGATCCCTTCCAACTCAAGATATTCCATGTTTCTAGGATGGTTGACCTGGAAACACCCTAAGGGCCGTCAGCAACTCTCCAACATTGTCCCACCAGCGCCTCCCAGTTTTTTCTCGTTAAAATTCGGGACTGATGTGCTGCAAGTTTGGTGAGAAGGGCATAAAAGTAAAAAAAAAAAAAAATAAAAATGGGAGTAGTGGAGTTTCCTCTCCTTCTTCACCCACACAACATCCCATGGCTCTCACATCCTCCCGTCCCTCTGTGTCCTGGTCTGAGAGCAAGAATCCACCTCTGTGTCCCAAACCCAGCCTTGAGTGTCGGATCCCGGCACTGCTGCCTTGTCCTCTATTTCCCTGGTTTTCCTTTTTTATTCCCATTTTATTCCTTTTTTATTCCTTTCCCCTCCCATGTTTTGAAAGCCCTCTGGTGCCTGTTTTGCTGGTTGGGAGAGAAGAACTCCAAATCACGGCGGTGATCCCCCCACACCAGGTTGGTGATTCCATGAATTCCACTAGGACAGGAGACTTCCCAAACTTCCAGGCACAGGATCTGGGCTTATCCCTGGATACCAGCAAACACTGTCTGATATTGTGCACTTCTGCCATTCCAGAGCCTCTCCTGTGGGTTTGGGAATCTATGGGATTTTCTGTTTTTTTGGGAAGTTGAGGCTGATTCTAAACTGGTCCATGAGAGATCTCTGTAGGGATAATGAATCCCATGGATTTCAGCTAAAAGAAAAGAGCAGGCTTTGCTCTTCAGACCTTTTATGCCACTGTTTCCTCCTGCTTCTTCTTTTCCTCTCACTCCTAACCCCAAAAAAGATCTCCCACTCCATAATTATCCATCCCGTTTCTCCAGAGCCATTTTCCCAGCGCATTTAAGTCCACAGTTCGGAGTTTTCTGACTGTCTGTTCTTAGGGCAGAAACCTGAGCTTAGCCAAAGTCAACGGGAGTTTCCTCAAGCAAAAACAAACAAATTATTTGTTAAAACAAATAAAAAATTACCTGGTCCCTGTGGATGCTCGCTTTCAAAGAACCCAGATTAATTTTACTGGGGCCTGAATTGACCTTTTATGACATCTGGTCACATGGAATATTTTTCCATTGGAAAACACTTCCTCACCTCGATGAGAGTGAAGTGCTCTGGGGAAATGTTGGTTTTGGTGGAGCACTGGCAGGATATGAAACTTGTTGGGATATTTCCAGCTTCCAGCTCTCCTGCCACCTCACCCATCTGATGCTTCTCTTGGAGCTGCCTTATCCTAAACTCCAGGGTGTAAGGATTGGGAGTTCCTGGACAACTGAAATCACCAGCAACTCCCTCAGGAAGAGCTCCCTGATGCCAGTCAGTCAAAAAGCAGTAAAAACATTAAATTAAACACTCACTCCTTTATCCCTTCTCTACAGAGAGCACCATTTTTATGAAATCCACCTGATTTTTACACATATAAAGCTTTAGGATATTAAATCATAGAATATCCTGAGTTAGAAGGGAGCCACAAGGATCACTGAATCCAATTCTGGCCCTCCACAGGACAACCCCAGCATTCCCAGATTCCCACCATGTCCTTCACTGATGATCACTGGAGCAGGATATTAAATCTGCAGGCCAATGAAATCAAATCTTTGCCCAAATTCGTGTGACAAGTCCCTCTTTTGAACTAATTTCTAATATTTTGTAAGTGTTATAAGCAAAAAGGATCATTATGCCCACATTTAATTTAAAAAATTAAGTAAAAGAGGGCAATTTCTTTCATGCCAGTTTTTCCAACAAGACTTGGAGGCGATGAACAGGATATGAAAAATCCTGAACCACCTTCATCTCCAAATCTTTCCAATCCCTTAACTTGAAAAAAAAAAAACCCTTTTGGATGCTTTTCCAGCCTAAGTTAAGCATCTAAGTTTAGGCTTCACTTGCTGGAGTTGAAAAAATGAAGGACATGATATGGAATGGTGCTCAGATCCATAAATCCAGGGGAACTGGGAACAGCAGGTTAATCCAGGGCTCATCCACTTTGGATCCTGACCCTCAGCAGAGCCAGTCGAGGGGTTCAATTTTCCTTAGGACCTCTCATGTCAGGCTTCTGCAAAAGCAGGAATTTCAGTGTATTTTCTATCCACCAGAAGAGACAGAATTCCTCTCTCTTGCAGCGTAATTCCTGTGAAACTCCAGTTGTTGGGATTACACCCAGTAAAGGCAGGAGCTGCGCCGTTCTTCCACATATTCTGCCTTCATTTTGGCTGCCAATCCACCACAGAGCCAGGGACTGCTCTCCCGACCTCCCACGCAGAAGAGAAGCCATATTCCCATCTTCCCGCTGTTCCCAGGAGATGACATGTCCCTACCCTCCTGCATCTGCACAAGCCCGTGGTTGTATGGAATATGTGCGAGCATCTGATACTCTGCTAAGAGCCTGAAGTGTTTTACACCACATTTTAGGTGATTTATTGCGCTTTAGCACGTTCATAAAACACATCGCGTTAAGCATATGCATAAAAATAATATATAGGTTACCACAAAATTTTTATGGCCTTAACCAGATCCGTCTTGGAATGTCGGCTCAAATGTTTCACTCCTGCAGGTGAAAAAACAGATTATTTCAACGGAGCTTAGGGAAAGTTGTTTAGTCAAGACAACAATATTGTGGAGAGGGCCGTTACCTTGGCAGCGCTTTGCTAATTTAAGGACTAACGAGCGTGGCGGGTTCCTGTCCTCCGTCCAACACGAGGTGTCCATGACTCCCGGCTCTCCAGGCTGCATTCCCGTTCTCCTACTGTTTGCAGACAATACAGAGACCGGGATTACAGGAATGTGGTGATATGAACACCCTCTGCAATCCCTGGAGACGCTGGAGGTTCCTTCCAAGGGATGTGACGTCAGTGAGGCGCTGGGAAAAGCGAGCAGGCTACGGATGTGACAGGAATCCCAGAACCCCGGGAGGGCTTGGGTTGGAAGGGACCTTCAAAATCATCCAGTGCCACCCTTGGATGGGCAGGGACACCTCCCACTATCCCAGGGTGCTCCAGGCCAGGATCCAGCCTGGCCGTGGACACTTCCAGGGATCCAGGGAAGCCACAGCTGCTCTGGGAATTCCATCCCAGCCCTTCCCCATCCTCCCAGCCAGGAATTCCTAATTCCCAATCTCCCATCCATCCCTGCCCTCTGGCAGTGGGAGCCATTCCCTGTGTCCTGTCCCTCCATCCCTTGTCCCCAGTCCCTCTCCAGCTCTCCTGGAGCCCCTTCAGGCCCTGCAAGGGGCTCTGAGCTCTCCCTGGAGCTTCTCCTCTCCAGGGGAACATTCCCAGCTCTCCCAGCCTCGCCCTAGTTCTGGGATCACCTTCCTGGCTGGGGTCATTCCAACATCTTAGGGGTGGGAATTTCTCTCTGGTGATGGCAGGAATGTCACCCCAGCTGCCTGCAGTGCTGGGAACTCCACCGAAGCCCATCACTTCAGGCCCTGATTATCATGAGCATAGTGATGCCTCAGGTTTGAGCTTTTAAATTTTCAGATTCTGTGCTGCTTTAATGTGTAGTTCTGAGCTTCACATCAGGGGATGGTGAGCTCTGTGCACAGAGCAGGGAGACAAAACAATTCCTGCTCCAGCTGGGCACCAAGGACAAATGATCCAAATCTCAGGCCCAGGAGCACAAACAGCGTGGGCTGGAGAGAGAAAAACAAGCAGGATGGGAGTGCCTGGGCTAAAGCTGGAATGGGACAATGAACTGCAAGGTGCAAATGGAGCAGAGCTGATCCCAGTGAGAGCCCCCGGGAGCGCTCGTGCATTTTGGGACCATTTTGGTTCATCTTGGGTGCAGCCCTGGCTGGGCTCTTGTGCTGCCCAAGGTGGATCCATGGAGGAGATCCTTTGAATAAATCCCTGCTTTATTCTTTAGCTCTGTCTGGTCTCTGTTCCAGGTCAGCCTTCACAAGGCATCAGTAGGGCAATGCACGTTCTGTAAAGGGAAACCATCCTAATTTCATTCAATCATCCTAAAATAAAGTAATTGGCACCCTCAATTCCATTTTCTGTCTTGGAATTTAGCAAATTTTTAATTTCTGTGTCTCCAAAGGCAGTTTAGGCTCTACACAGAGTCTGTACTTAAGAAAGGCAGGAAAATGGGATTAAATGAATTCTTGATAGTTTTATTTTTAATGCCTTTGTTATAAATGTCTGAGATCCTGTTTTGAGGATGGTATTCCAAACAAATTTAATTTTGTCTTCATTAATAGGTATAGAATAAATCTGTTTAAATTGGTGTGAATGAATAATAGCATTTTAATTGATTAATCCTCTCAGAAAGCACAGAAAAGCTGGGAGAAATAAGAGATATAAAAGAAGGAGGAAGACCTTAAATTCTGATTTAAAAATTCAGTGAACAGGATGATATTTATTTTTCTTTTAAAGTTGACTTCCTCAGGATTTGTTTGAACACTAAGAAAGCAAAAAAAAAAGTTGAAAATTGGTTTGTTTTTTGTTTTGTTTTAAAAGAGCTCATTTCCCCATATAATGACTAATTCCTTCAAGCTGAAACTGCAACAAAAATATCAAATATTGTGAAAATTGGCAAAAGTGTTTTATCAACTTATTCCATCATCCCTTCCTCCATAAATAAGGACGGAAGTCTCAGATTTCACTATTCCTTTTTTATAATCAAACCTGTACGGGTTTAATTATTAATATTTCTAATATTATATTGTACGTTAATTATTAATATATGGTTTGCCTTAATTTATTTCATATTTCTTCTGAATTGTGCATTTGTATTTTGGGAGGGAATAACTTTTTTTTCCCGTTTTTTTTTTTTTGAGGATTTGGGGAAGATGATTAAAAATCTATTTTTCTTTTCTTCTTAATGGATGTTTTTCCCCAAAGGAAAAGGAAAATCAACAGTTCAGGTAATGAGGCTTTAATTAATTAATGTTTGAGATTAGCAGCCACCTGATGAAGCTAAATTATAATATGGCCCCGGATATTTCCTCCAGAATCCCAGAGTGGGTTTGGTTGGAAGGAACCTTGAAAATGATCTTGTTCCAATCCCCCTGCCAGGAGCAGGGACACCTTCGACCATCCCAGGGTGCTCCAAGCCCCTCCAACCTGGCCTTGGACACTTCCAGGGATCCAGGGGAATATTTCACCTGATCCCTTTTCCACCCTCACCTTCCTCCACCTCCGCTTGACCACTCTGGTTACAGCTGACCACAGGCCATTGCCCAGGAGACTCCGGACAGGAGCAGAAACCCAAAGCTGTGGTTTCTCCACCCATCTGGGATCAGAAGGAGTCTCTCAGTTGCTTTTGGCTGCTCCATGTGCAGCTTGGCTGCGGCCACATTTCCGTGGCTTGTTCTCACCCGCCTCTCTCAGCTCTGACGCCTTTTTTTTTTTTTTTTTTTTGCCTCTTCCCAGCCCACCTGACTTTGTTTTTGCCTTGTGGGATCCTTGCCCTGTTTGGACATGCAGAGGAGACGCTGTGGCTTCCCACTCTCTTGTCTTGCACTTGTTCTGAATCATTCCCTGGCTTCTCTGGTTCCTCATTTTGGCTTTTCTCAAGTGTCTGACTTGGCGGCTGTGTCCTAAAAATCCAAGAGCCAGAATGCCTCGCTCACCCTCAGCATTGGCCAGAGACACAAACCCTGAAACAGAGGTGTTGTGCTCCCCAAATGAAGGTGAGGTGAATTTGATAAGGAATTTTAGATGATCCTCATGACTCAGGTTTTAGCTTTTATATTTTCACATTCTCTGCTGCTTTGGTGTGTGGGTCTGAGCTTCATATCAGGGGATGCTGAGCTCTTTGCACAGAGCAGGGAGACAAAACAATTCCTGCTCCAGCTGGGCACCAAGGACAAATGATCCAAACCTCAGGCCCAGGAGCACAAACAGCGTGGGCTGGAGAGAGAAAAACAAGCAGGATGGGAGTGCCTGGGCTAAAGCTGGAATGGGACAATGAACTGCAAGGTGCAAATGGAGCAGAGCTGATCCCAGTGAGAGCCCCCGGGAGCGCTCGTGCATTTTGGGACCATTTTGGTTGATCTTGGGTGCAGCCCTGGCTGGGCTCTTGTGCTGCCCAAGGTGGATCCATGGAGGAGATCCTTTGAATAAATCCCTGCTTTATTCTTTAGCTCTGTCCAGTCTCTGTTCCAGGTCAGCCTTCACAAGGCACCAATCCGGCCTCCCACAGGTGACCCCAGGATGTCACGAGGTCATTGCATGGATGAGGTTCTGTACAAACCTTTTCCAAGCAGTGACACACACAAGAGGAGACTGAAAGAGAGAGAAATATTTTGGGTGACCACAGGCTCAGGTCAGCCCCTCCTCAAAATTACTGTAAAATTTTATACAAGAGAAAAGATCCTTGGATTTCTTCTGACTTCTGAAGGTGGAACCCTGTGGTGAAAAGTATTCTTCACCTTCTTAGGCAATAAATCAGAGACTTAGAGAGCGACTCCCACATCTCTCATTGGTTTAATCGTAGAATCATGGAATATCTGGAGCTGGAAGGGACCCACAAAGATCATGGAAGTCCAACTCCTGGCCCATTTGGACTTTATTTGGTTCCACTGTAATTTAGCATGTTGATACTCTCACATTCCCTCATCCATAACCTTCCCAAGAGCTCTGAGTGCTGCCTGGATCCCAGAGAGGCCGGGAGTGCCTCTGGAGCTGGGGACACCTCGCACCTCTCCTTTCCTCATCCCAATCCATGAGCTTTCCATTACATCTTAGAATTCCTTTCCTCCCCACACGACCTGCTGTGGAGATGCCATGCAAAGCACACCAGAAATGGAGAATCCCATTCTCTGGCCCCTCATCCAGCATGGATGTGATGAGATCCAGGAGTCAGGGAGAAGTGTGAGTAGGGCTTTACATCATTCCTGGTTTTCCAGTCTGCACGAAACCCGTCCCGCAGGGCTCATGAACCGCAGGTGTAGGTGTGAACGCGAACTCTGGCTGCAGTTCCTGTAATTCCCAAAGTTCCTGATTCAGTTTCCTTCACGTTGATTTTGATGAAGAGGCTGAAAATCTGGAATTCCTTGGCTTTGCTCACACTCCACGTCACAACAAAGCAGGTGTTCCCTGAAATTCCAGCTTTGCCTCGGAAATGGGAATCCTGGTTCTTACCCTGTACTGCAACCCCCAATTTCCACAGCATCCAACTGTTCCTTTTTTTCCTATTTTGAACCTTCTGGGTGTGGGGCACCAGTTCTGACTTCATGGAAAACTCCATGGCATGGAGGAGAAGAAAATGAAGAGGAAGAAAAGCAATCCTTGGGTTCCTCCTATCCCACCTGGACAGGTGTGAGCAAGACAAAAAAAATTTTGTTTTGGGGACTGGGTGGGATCAAGAGAGGAAGAAGAGGGACAGGAGAAAGATGGGAAAGGTAAAAGAGTGGAAAGCTAAGAGCTACAGTTGCAAGGGGTTTGTGATGGAGATAATTCTAAAGAGGACATAAAATTAGGGGTTTAACGAATTATACCTGTAAATTGGAGTGTTCATTCCATTAAAATATTCCGTAGATTTTCAGGTTTTCCTGCTCATAACAACACGAAGATCAGACTGGAGATTCCTCCCTGTGTCAGCCAGACCATCAACTCCTGATTTCAAGATTTTAAGATTTTTCTTTGTTTGTTTGTTTTTCGTAGGATTTTTTTTTTTTTGGTTGTTTTTTGTTTTCGTTTTCTCTATTTCCCTTTATGATTTATCTAAAACCCTCTCCTAATAACTGATGTTTTTCTCAAATCTCAAAGGAGGGGATGTGTGCCGAAAACCTGCTGGAGGAAAGTTTGAATTCCTCAGATGTCAGGAAAAAAAATCTTGAAAATGCGAGTCTAAGTGTTAAAGACCAAATAAACAATATTATTAGCAAGATGCCGCTCATCTACAGCTAAATTCTTATTTTTATATGCAAGTTATTTATGTTATTATCCTTATTATTTTAGACCATGGACATATATTAGGGAGAAAGCTCCTGGGAATATTCCAACACCACTAAGGAGGTTCCTGGTGTGAAGAGAGAAGGTGTGGACTGAGAGAGAGAGGGGACACAAACAGGTGACACTGAGAGAGCCCCACAGGGGATACTTGGAATAGGAGAAGGGACCATCTCATGGTCTCCTCCAGACATCATTTCCCTCTGGCAGGTGGATTCAGGCTCTGTTTTCATGGATGATGAGCACTCAGAAGGCTAAAATAGCAGAGAGCTCACTCTGATTTCTGTCTGGTGGCCCCAAGGTGGGACAGGGATCTGCTCCTCTCTGCTGGTGCTGTTTGGTCCTTGCTGTGTTCCTCCAGCAGCAGCTCCAGCCCCACTGCAGGAGTTTTGTCAGTTTTCCTCAGGAACAGCCACTCTTCTCCTGGATGGTGCTTCAGGTGTTAGCTTTTATATTTTCACATTCTGTGCTGCTTTAGTGTGTGGGTCTGGGCTTCACATCAGGGGATGGTGAGCTCTCTGCACAGAGCAGGGAGACAAAACAATTCCTGCTCCAGCTGGGCACCAGGGACAAATGACCCAAACCTCAGGCCCAAGAGCACAAACAGCGTGGGCTGGAGAGAGAAAAACAAGCAGGATGGGAGTGCCTGGGCTAAAGCTGGAATGGGACAATGAACTGCAAGGTGCAAATGGAGCAGAGCTGATCCCAGTGAGAGCCCCCGGGAGCGCTCGTGCATTTTGGGACCATTTTGGTTGATCTTGGGTGCAGCCCTGGCTGGGCTCTGGTGCTGCCCAAGGTGGATCCATGGAGGAGATCCTTTGAATAAATCCCTGCTTTATTCTTTAGCTCTGTCCAGTCTCTGTTCTAAGTCAGCTTGCACAAGGCATCATGGAGATCTTTTTTGGGAAGTGTTGAATAGGTGCAGCTTCCTCCCACCCTTCTCACTTGCCCTCTGCTGTGGAGCTGCTGTGGTCCATGAGCAGCCTCCAGCTCTGGTCTACAGCATCCCATGGAGGTGAGGGATCCCATTCAGAGGCACAGCTTTGGTTGTGCCACCACCTTTGGCATCACAACACAGCTCATGGAAACTCATGGGATCAGAGCAGTGAGGTGATGCCTTGTGCAGGCTGACCTAGAACAGAGACCAGACAGAGCTAAAGAATAAAGCAGGGATTTATCCAAAGGATCTCCTCCATGGATCCACCTTGGGCAGCACCAGAGCCCAGCCAGGGCTGCAGCCAAGAGGAACCAAAATGGTCCCAAAATGCACGAGCGCTCCCGGGGGCTCTCACTGGGATCAGCTCTGCTCCATTTGCACCTTGCAGTTCATTGTCCCATTCCAGCTTTAGCCCATGCACTCCCATCCTGCTTGTTTTTCTCTCTCCAGCCCACGCTGTTTGTGCTCCTGGGGCTGAGATTTGGATCATCTGTCCTTGGTGCCCAGCTGGAGCAGGAATTGTTTTGTCTCCCTGCTCTGTGCAGAGAGCTCAGCATCCCCTGATGTGAAGTTCAGACCCACACACTAAAGCACCACAGAATCTGAAAAATATAAAAGCTCAAACCTGAGGCATATCAGAGGGAATCAGACACCATCAGATCCACTTCACCTCCGGCAATCTGAGCCCTCAGGTGACCCCTGCTGCCCTCACACGAACCGCGCTCAACATCCCCGCTCTGGCTGTTTATCCACCAATTCCCAGAGGCCCCATCCCTCACTTTTCTCCTCGGAATCCTCCACATCCACATCGGTGCTTTGGCAGCAGAGGGCACTGCCCCCTTGGCCATGTTTTCCCCCTCCCCGCCGCCGCTCCAGGGCTGGGCTCGCTCTCTAATGAGCGGTTGCTGTCTGTCTGTCTGTCTGTCCGCGGGCTCGGGAGACTTGGATTTGTCTTGGCTGCCGGCTCTGACATGCCTGGGAAGGGCAAGGAAAGGAAATGGGTGGGAGCTCCCATCTAACCACGAACTTGTCTTGCCCCCTCCTCCTTTTCTCTCTCTCCCCATCCCCTTCCCTCCGCCACCCCAACCAGAGGGAGGATTGTGCTGCATCGCTCAGAATTGCTCCGGAACTTGGGGTTGGGATTTTTTTTTTTTTTTCCCTTTTCTTCTCTTTCAGACGTGACACGCTGGGAGTTTCTCCCGTTTCCATGTGCTCCCAGCCAAAGCGGGTTGTTGTTACAAGAGCGTGTAAGTGCGGTGCAATGTGTGTGTGGGGGTGTCGTGAGAGGTGCTTTGCACTCGGAGCAGGCAGGAATCACACAGCTTTTGGAAGTATTCCTGCGTTTTATTTCATGTTCCTGAAGATTTAGTCTCAATGTTGTTGTTTATGATTTAAAAACAAATTTCTTTTGCTGTCCCTGAGCAATTTGGCCCAGTGGGAGGCTGCCCTGCCACTCCAGATGAGGTGATTTGTCAGGTCCCTTCCAACCAAAGCTCTTTTATGACTCTGGAATTTATTTTCCACACTTTCCAAGTTTCAGGTCCATCTTGACAAGTGATGATCCCACTCTAAGTATTACTATAAACACCTTTTAAATCTGTTTTACCTTTCATTTGCCTGCTTCCAAAACCTTGAGAGAGAAAACCCCATGGGGATGTGATCCAGTGGCATCTCTCCCTTTATCTGAATAAAATTGCAGGACTCCTCTGTCTCCTTTGTGGACATTGGGTTTCCCAGTGGGATTTTCTGTACAGGAGAGTGCAGCCTCCTTTTATCCCAAACTCCCTCCTTTTATCCCAAACTCCTGGCCCTCTTCCTTTCCCTGTGGAAAATCCGACCCATGGAATTGTGAAGGTACCAACACACATCTTCCTTATCTGTGCCTTCCAACCCAACCCGTTCTGGGGTTCTGTGAGAACAGGGATTCCTGTTTGAAGGAGAAAACCCTTGACTGCCCCATTTTGCTTTGAAATCTCTCCACAGCCAAGAGTTTTTATTTTTCACCTTGGCTCTGTGGCAGCGTTTGACAGCCAGTGCTGCTCTGCTGTCCTTCCTGCTCCCTTTGAAGCCACCTCAGCACACAAGGAAATCTGGGAAGCAGCTGGGCTGTGGATTTTATTTTGCCAAAGGTGGTATCCTGATAAAGGATGGCAAATGATGGGATGGGAATTTGGTCCTGCACTCCCAAACCAAACCAAGCCAAACCAAACCAAACCAAAATGAGACATGGGGAAGGAAGAACCAAACATACAAAATAATTTCCCCTGGTTTGGGAAAGGAAACGTGGAAAACTCACAGCCCAGGCTGTGGCTTTGGGGAGAAGAATGCGAGCAGTCACTTTCTCATCCTGTTTCTGTCCTTCCAAGGCTTGTGTGAAAAGGCTGATGCTGAGTCCCAGTCAGCCATAAAATAACAACAACAACTCTGCCCAGTGGCTGGGATTTGCCAATCCTGAGCTTTCCTCACCTACCCCGGGACTGGGAAGGACGGAAGTCTGCAAACCATCCCGGCTCCGAGTGCGGAATCCTCGCCGAATGTGATCTCACCCGCGGGGACAATCTGATGAACGGAGTGTTACTTGTTGTTCCAACACCATGGCAATGTCTCCAGGAGGAATACAAATCACTTGGAGCAGGGCGGCAGAGCCAGCTGAGCAGGTACCAGGAATGTGGGAGTTGCTTATTACTCACCCAGGGGGGAAGAGCTGCTGCTTGTTTTTTTAATTATATTTTTACTCGCCTCTACTCATCACCCCCACGCAGCACCAGCACTTTTTGTAATGAAAATAATAAGATAGAGCCTGATCCAGGGAGTACTGAGCACATCCTGATTTTCCATTGGATGTGTGAACCAGGTGGGACTTTTGTACTGGCAGATCTCCGGCCTCGTCAAATCTCAGTGGGTGCAAATCTGCTGAAGTCAGTGAGGGCTTCTCATCTATCACTTGTTTTATTAATATTGCTCTGTCTGCAAGTCCAGGCTCTCCAAGAACACATCTTTTATTTCATTGCCTCTCATTGAAGGCAACGTGTGAGTGCTGATTTTCCCGGGCTCAGGATCAGCTCCAGCTCTTTCATTGTTGCTTTTTTTCCCTCTCTCTCCAGCTCTCATTTTTTATGGCAGCGTTGGAATTGCTGTCAGGTTTACAGTGCAGTAATAATCACCTCATTATTATTAATAACCATGGCAACAGAATGGAAATTAATCACTCCACTTCTGTTTATCCCCATGGAAACAGAGCCAAAACAAACAAGCCTTATCCACAATGCCCATTCCTAGAAATCAGACATCCTGCAAAATTCCCAACTAAACAAACCAGCAGCTCCAACCGCCTGGGTTAGCCAGTAGCACCTATGGAGAGGGCAAGAATATTCTGTCATGGGTGCTTCCTCAGGTTCAAATTAGCAGGGGACAAATATTTTTTAGGAATTTTGCTTTATTGGTTGGTTTTACTCTCCGGATTTTGTCCCGGTGGCTGAGCGCTGAGACGCAGTGACAGGGATCCTTTTGCTTCCCATAAAAAAAACTGGGCTTCCTAAAAGGATGGAAAGAGAATTTGGATGAGGGTCTGGAGGGATAGGACAGGGCGAATGTTCTTAAGGTGAAGGAGAGCAGGGTTAGTTGGGAGGCTGGGAAGGAATTCCTGGCTGGGAGGGTGGGGAGGGGTTGGGATGGATTTCCCAGAGCAGCTGTGGCTGCCCCTGGATCCCTGGAAGTGCCCAAGGCCAGGCTGGACAGGAGCACCCTGGGACACTGGGGGGTTAAAACCACATCATCTTTAAGGTCCTTTCCCAACCCAAACCATCCCGTGAGTCCACCACAAGTAGGATTAAAATTGTCAGGGATTGGAAGGGATGCTTCAGAGAAATATTCATCGCTGAAGAAACTCGGGAGATAACACTTCTTCCCAGATGCCAAGCACTGAAATAAAGTTCCAGTCCATCAGAGAGGAAAATATTTAGGCAGAAAGTGAATGCAGAGCCAATATTTTCTCTCTGTGCTGTCACCATCTTTGTTTGTAGGAGGAATGGAGGATGTCACACTCACTGCCTATGCACAGAAGTGATTTTTTTCCAAGGAAAATCCCTGTTTCTCCCCAGCCATTCCTCATTCGGATTCAACAGCACAGCAGTCGCTGCCTGTCCCCCTCCCTGCCCTGCCAATTACTGTGTTTTATTTCGGCTGTCACCAACAGATAATCTCAGCTTGCATCTGCTTTTTCCTGCGGCTTAATGACACACCCAGGGGACCACTTCCCAGGCTTTCAAAGGAAAGAATTCCTCCCTCAGACGATCCTTCAATCCCAGTGATTCTGCTGACTCTTATCTGCAGATGCAGCAGCGCAGATTAGAGGTGGTGAGGAAAGATGAGAGAGGCAGGGAAAGTAATGATGATTAAACCCACAACCCTCCCGGGAGCCTCTTTCTTTTGCAGCAGGATCTGCTCAGGCTGAAGCCCTCGGAGTAGCTGAAATCAGCTGCGTGCTGGAAACGTTTATTTTCCATTAAAAAAAAAAAAAAAAAAGAAAAAAAAAAAAGTAGAACTCGACCACGTGGAGCAGGAAAACGAAGTTGCCACGTCTTCCAAAGCCTCGAGAGGTTTTGATGGATCTTCTCGCTGGGCTATGGCGTCTCCTACAACTCTGGAAAATCATAAAATCAGCTTCTTACCTCTCTCTCTCACCTAAAAAATGGGGATAAACCCCCTCTTGTTTTTCTAGATAGCCCTTTAAAAATTATCTACACACTGTGTACATTTTTTGGACGCATTATATTCATTTTGGGATTCTCTTGTTGCCTCGCTGTCCTGTGGATTTGTACAGAGATCCTGAATCCTGTTCAAATGGAGGAATTAAACCTGGAAATGACAGAGGGAACAGAATGCTTTGATATTTAACTGACCTTTTAAGCTTCCCAAAAAGGCAGAGTATAATTAACTGGGATGAATCCCATCTGAACTTCCTCCAGCCAGTCCTCCTGAATCCAATTAAACACAACTTTTCCATGTGGAGGTACAGTTGAGGAGAGATGGATGTTGCTGTTGGGTTTTCTGCCTGTTTTATATGATCCCCTCCCAGAATTAGGATTTTTTAAATCCGGGAGCCACCAGCACTGACAGATCCCTGAAATTCCTGGTCCTGCGTCTCCCAAGCCACCAAACAAGCAGGAATATGCCAAAGGAATCCGCGCATTTGCAGTTCTGCATCATAAAACACTGACGTGGTGTCTCCTGTCTGTAGAAAAAAATCCCAAAATTCCCACGAATAGAGACGTGGGATGTGGTTTGACAGGTCATTTGACTAAAAATTAATACATTAATTGGTGTGGATTGGGAATGCGTGGGCACTCTTTGACATGATCCAATGTTTGAACATGGATATTTGATTTCCATGAGGATGTCCTCCCAAGCCTTTCTCTGTCTCACCTGGGCTGCCTGAAGGTTCCCTTGGATTGTATCTGCCCATCCCAAATGTCTGCAGGAAATTTCAAATGGCAAGAGAAACCCAGTTCGAGATGGCTGATTGACACCCTTAACCACACAGATTATTATTATTATTATTATTATTATTATTATTATTATTATTATTATTATTATTCCAGTCTGATGTGTCTCATCAACAGGACCATAAAATGAGGATTAATTGTCTTTTAACATTCACATCAAGATTTTCCAGAGAGGAGACAGTGAAACTTCCCTACATTTATAAGGGGAGCTCCAAGAGAATTGGAAGGAGACTTTGGAAGAAGGGATGGAGAGAAAGGACACAGGGAATGGCTTCAAGCTGAAAGAGGGAAGGTTTGGATGGGATATTGGGAATTAGGAATTCCTGGCTGGGAGGGTGAGGAGGGGCTGGGATGGAATTCTCAGAGCACCTGGATCTCTGGAAGTGTCCAAGGCCAGGCTGGACACTGGGGCTTGGAGCAGCCTGGGGTGGTGGGAGGTGTCCCTGCCATGGCAGAGGTGGCACTGGGTGAACTTTAAGGTCCCTTCCAGTCCAAACAATCCCATGGTGCTATGAAATAAATCTTTGGGAAGCTTGGAGGAAGAACCCCTCTCTAAAATCCTCTTTTTTACCCCACAGGAAAATAAAAGGAATTACCTGGCAATCCATTCTGGGAAACTCCACCAGTTTTGCCAGTGAAAGCTGTGATTTTGTGTACAAAAAGATTATTAAATTCCAAGGTGAGACAAGCAGGTGCCTGTTCATTTAGGAATTCCCAAATACATTGTTGACCCTACAGCAATGTTCTTACAGTGGGTGTAGCGTGAGATCCACAACAAATTCCATGCCTTAGGGCCTGAATTCTTCCTGAAAACCTCACTAAGCTTTTCCTGGGATAAACAGAACTGTCAGGCAGTGCCTGTGTTATCCCAGCTTCCAAGAGGGAAGATTCCAAATAAGATCATGAGAACAGTAGGGACAGAACAGTGCTGGAGTTGCCTGGGAAGGCTGTGGGAATTCCTTCAGGGGAGAGGTTGGAAAAATCACAGGCAGTTGTATGGCAGAGTGGTTTGTTTCCTCTTGGAAGACTGGATGCTGAGAATTTTGGGCTTTCTGTGCTGCCAGGCACCCCCAAGAGAACACTGCATTGACCTGAGGCCGTGGAGAAGCTTCCAAAATGGAATGACAGAACTGGGATTGTGGGGGTGGAGTTTGGATAGAAGTGTGTGATATCACAGGGTGGGAAACTCAGAGTTTAAGGGTTTAGAATGCAGGAATAGATAGAAAGCAAGATGGAGGTTTTGGGGCGGAGGCTGGTCCTTCTCCTTGTTCTCGTTCTCGTTCTCGTTCTCGTTCTCGTTCTCGTTCTCGTTCTCCTTCTCCTTCTCCTTCTCCTTCTCCTTCTCCTTCTCCTCCTCCTTCTCCATGGGTTTGGGTGATTTTGTGTAATTGGATAAAAAGTCCCCATTGCAGGCACGGGTGGTTGGTTATTGGGTTAAAAGTGAAAATAATTCAGGTGTCATTTCTCAATGGGACAGTTGATCCTTGAAAGGCCTTGCAGAGAGAGAGCTGGGGCTCCATTTTTAGTTTGTTGGAGTGAAGGGCTGCAGAACTCAGGGTTTGTGAGGCTGTGGCAGAGATAAGAACTGATAAACATCTGAGTCCCAACAAGAAATTCCATCTCACACATTTAATCCTGACCTTGGCAGAAAAGAAGATGAAAACTCAACAATTTCCCGGAGATGGAATTTGGTGTTGGTGACCTTACTCCATCTTCCTCATCCCATTTTCCTGTGTTTCTTTGGCAGCTCTCTTTGAAAACTGATGCGCACTGAGCCAGTATTTTGTCCATTAATTCCAATTTACTTCCCTAAAATTGATAATAGCAGTGGGGAGGACACATCTGGAGCTCCCCAGCCCAGGAGAAACATGGAAAAGCTGGAGCAAGTCCAGCAAAGGGCCACAAAAATGATTCAGGGAGCATCTGTCATATGAAAAGAAGCTGGAAAAACTGGGAATCCAGCCTGGAGAAGGGAAAGCTCATGTGCTTCTTTTCAGTGAGAAAAATTAATTATAAAGAAGGAATAAAGGATCTGGAGTAAAATTTTATTCCATCGCGAGCAGTGAGAGGACAAGAGGCATGAACTGGAACACAGAATTCCATCTGAACTTGGAATTTATTTTTTTTCTGGGAATGTGGTTGGACACTGGGCCAGTCTGTCCAGAGAGGTTCTGGAATCTCCATCCCCGGAGATATCAAAACTCAACTGGACACGGCCTTGAACAACCTGCTCTAAGCAGGGGTTTGGGGTTGATAATCCCTTCCAAGAATTCCATAATATTGGGGTTGTGTGCTGAGCAAGGGTGGCTTGGACTTGGAAATTAGAGGGACGTCTAAGTAAATTCTCAGGTTTCTAGACGACCGTAATTCTGTTTGCTAATTCCTGTTTATGTGTGTTCACTGCTCCTCCTAAAATTGGATTTGCTTACAGAAGTCCTGGATTTTACAGATTCCTGTCCCTGTTAACAGAACCACTTCTAATAATTGATAATTTGAAATGTTTTCCGTAAATTATTTGAATGCAACTGGTGTTTTTCCTGTTTAATGTTTAGGATAGCTCAGCTTTGACTTTTTCCCCTTAGCAGAACCTTTCCAGATGCTTGTCTGTCCTTTGTTCCAGGACATTGTTTTTCCTGCTGGGATTTCACTCTGGTTCATCACTTCCCATATTCACGGACAAATATCTTCTATTATTCCTCCTTTTTAATCTCAAACTCTTCCCAGTAAAGCTCCATGGAAAATGCTTCAAAACCCATCACCAGACCTGGATGAATTCAGGAACAAGGAGTATAAAACCTCCAGGAAAACAGAATTATTTGGCTCTGGAATAATCTGGGGTTCTTCAATTGCTGTGTTTGAACAGCACAATTCTCCTTACGATGGGAAAGTCTTGACCTCCCATTTTTTGAATTGAAAATAAATCATCAGGGTTTGCATCCTGGAAGAAAATGAAATTGTAGAGCACTTAAAAAGGTGAATTTGTCAATCATCTGAGTGAAAATGAGTCACAAGTTTTGCAAAAAGTGGGATGGGGATTATTAGTTTTAAATCCAAAGCAGGATCCAGCCCTAATGTCCTTCCTGCTCCTTAGTGGAGTTACAGGAAAACTGTAACGTTTTTCAGGATAGAGCTGCCAACACAAAGTCATATTTTATACAAAAGGCGTCCACCGACAAACTGTGACCTTTAAAATGTTATATAAGATTTTACCAAGAGATGCAAACAGTTTTTAAACGTTAGCAGGGACAGTGAAGGAAGGAAAATTATTTTCTTCCCATTAATTGGAGGCAGAGGTTGTCCAAATGTTATCTGGGGAGGACTGAGGATTTCAGAGCCTGTAGAGGCATCCAGGGAGTTTGACACACTTGATATGAAAGATTTAAACTTCCGAGTACTGATAAAGCTGAGTTTATCCTGACTAGACATCCGTTCCTCAAAGTACCCAACCAATTCTTGCTCTTGGAGTTTTGATGATTGAGAATTTGATCATTCTCTGATGAGATAATTATAGAATCATGAAGGTGGGAAAAGACCTCCAAGATCAAGCCCAGCCTCTGACCAAGTCCCACCACTAAGCCAGAATGTTCCTAAAATCCACTGCGGAGCCTCGTCTTTCACTTTGTTCTGGAATATTTGCCGGACAATTGTCTCCAGAGCAGGTCCTGAGGCTTTCCCTGCTTCTGTATTGCCAAGTCAGTGTTTGGATTTATGGAAGTCAGAGTGGATAACTCAAAAAAAAAAAAAAAAAAAAAAAGGATAAAAGACAGACCTGCCTTGTTTTCCATCTTATTTCCTTGCAGGTTTTCTTTGGGTTGGAATTCTTTAGGCTGTATTGAAGAGCCAATGACCAGGAATGAGATTAAATTCTTTTTTTTTTTTTGAAGGGAAGGTTTTTTATCTGCTCTCTTCCCTGATTCCTTGTCCTGAACATTCCCACAAACACAATTCTCAGGCAGTGTCTCCAGACTGACAGAGGGACACTGAGCGCTCCCAAATCCTTGTTTCCCAGAATGGGACTGAACTGGAGCATTTTCCCACTGACAGAGAGGAGGTTTAGATGGGATTTTGGGAAGGAATTCCTGGCTCTCAGGGTGCTGAGGCCCTGGCACATGGTGCCCAGAAGAGCTGTGGCTGCCCCTGGATCCCTGGAAGTGTCCAAGGTCAGGCTGGACAGGGCTTGGAGCATCCTTAAGAGGTCCCTTCCAGCTCAACCCATTCCATGGTTCCATGATCCTTTGACCTCCTCATCCCCTCTTTGGATTTCCAAGGATTTTTTTTTTTTTTTTTTTTTAATTCCAATCTGAAAAGACAAACAAATTCCTTCTCTTCTCATTCTGCATGATTTTGCCATTCCCAGCGTTCGGGTGCACTCCAGATGTTTCCATGGATTCAGTAGCAAAGTTCAGCGCTCCCACAAGGATGGAAGGATCTCGTAAAGAGCTGGAGCAAAGAAAACAAAAAACGTGGCAGAGGAATTCCAAGTATGATTCCTAAACCGTTTCCCAAAAAAAGCCACATTGTCCAGATAAAACTTGGGTTTATATCCCTGAAGCTCTGGAGCAAACCCTGGATCACCTTGATTGTGATCCCGGCTTATCTCAAGATCCTTGTGCTCAGTCCATGGTCTAATGCTGACCCAACAGAACATTCCCAAAGTCAGGGATGAGGGAGATTTCCCGACTTATTTTCCACTCAGCATTTTTATTTGTGGATAAATGTGAGGTCAAATCCTATAACCATGGGTTTTTTTTCCTTGGATATTTTTGCCCCAAACTGTGGATAATAAGGCAGGTTCTGAGTGTGCTGGGTGCTGCTCAGACACAGAGTTAAGACAATTCTACTCCTTAGACTTTCCGTAGGAAATCTCAGCTTCCCGCCTGGAAAATATGGAAATATAATTACCAGGCCAAAGTTTTTATACAATTAAAATAATGTAATTAAATCCCAGTGACTTTTGTTTCAATAAATAGAAGAGTTTAATTTTATAAATGTCTCATTCCAGTGTTGTTAACGGAAGGTTTTCTATTTCCAGCTCCAAAAATATGTTTTAAAAATATATTTTCAGTTTAAAATAATCCTTTAGAATTAGAGCAACATCACCTTTGTCTCAAACCAAATAAGGTTTTTCTGTTCATTAAGGATATTTTGGGATTTTTGGGATGCCTTCAGAGAAAGAAATATTTTCATGTCTCATTTTCATCAGATGGAAAAACATAATGTTCTTTTTCCCTCATTTATTCTAAATAGGAATATGGTGAATTTCTTCATTGAATTAACTCTGTTGATAATTGATTTAATGAAGGAATTACCTCTAATTAAAATTGATTTGTTGCTTAAAAATCCTTTATTCCAACATAATATAACCTCCTCCAGTGCAATGGATCCCTGTCCATGGCAGGGGGTTGGAATGAGATGATCCTTAAAGTCTCTCCCAGTCCAAACAGTTTTAGGATTCTCTGTTGGTAGGATAAGCAAAGGAACGGGAATTCTGTCTGGAAATTTTAACAGGAAAATAAATCAGACAACTGGACTTTTTTAGCTCTTCCCAATAAAATATTGGGAATATTTGTTCTCTAGTGATACAGCTTGGGAATGATCTCTGAAAATGGGGAGGCTCCATGAAAACCTGGCTGCTTCTTGCTGGAGAAAAAATGGCTCAAACTTGGCATGGACTGGTGGGCTGGAAATCGGGCAGCTGGGAGTTTTCAGGAATAAAGCAGGATTTGGATGGGGTGGGAGTGCCAGGGAAGGGTTGGCAGAGGAGGAGAGGATCAGGGCATGCACAGGAGGCCGAGCGAGGCTGGGGTTTGGCTGCTCTGAAGGTACCAATGGATTGGGCGGAGCGTGGGGAGTTTGGGATATGGCTGGGAATGGGTGTGGGAGTGGAGATCATCCCAAACTCAGGAATTAGACTTGTGTTATTGACTGAGGGTGAAATGGGCCTGTCCATTTCCTTTTTCTGGGGGAACCTGCTTTCTTAGGTTGTAGGGATCCCAAAATTCCAGAATGGTTTGGGTTGGAAGGGACCGTAAGGATCATCCAGTCCCTCTCTCTGCCATGGTCAGGGACACCTTCCGCTATCCCAGGCTGCTCCAAGCCCCCTCCAACCTGACCCTGGACACTTCCAGGAATGCCACATCCAGAACTTCTCTGGGCAGAGCTGTGGAATGTCATCCAGATTGGAGGCCCATGGATTTTCTCCAGGACACAGAGTTCATCCTACTGCTCCTTCAGGCATGGAAATGCTCCCAAACCCTCAGGGATAATCCTGATAGGTTACAGCATTCCAGCTTTTCCTCTTCAAGTTTGGTTCCCTCTGATGCTATTCCATGTCTTGTCTTCAGCTTTAGTCAGCTGCAAGCAATCAAAGCGTTGCTCCAGGATCAAGGAAAAGAGTTAAAATGTTCTGGGAGGAATTCCAGATGGAAATGAAAGGTTGGAGGGGAGGAAGAATTGTGGGACTGACGCTGTACCTGCAGACCATGGGCGGGTTTAGCTGGGCGGGTACTACAAGAAGCTGAACTTTCATGTAGCGATTGAAATGACTTTTTGAAACTCATTTTCCTTTTATTCCTCTTGCTGTTACTCCACAAAAAGTTCAGGGAACGTTTCAAAGAGTAAAGTGTGTTGCAGCTTTGCTTATTTATCCATCTCTTTATTTTTTTCAACATACAACTCTTTCCCCATTACAAATCAAAACAAAAATGTCCTTTCAGTTAATTTTATTTTATGTATTTCTGGATATCCCTACATAAGTAAACCAATGTTGAATAAAGAAAAAAAATATCCATAAAAATAAACAACATTGGCTCTTGTTGAGTGAAATCAAGATAATTATTTCCCAAAAGATATTTTGAAGATTCCAAAGTTTCCTCAGTGCTCCAGTGTTTATTTATCAATGAAAAACCTGTGAGAATAAAAAGAAACTCTGTGTGACATGTTTGGGGAAAAAAAATAATGTCTTCTAAAAATATGTACATGTTCTGTAAGTTCTGTAAAACTTATATCGCCCAAATCTGATTCTTGATGTTCTAATTCCTTGCGTTCAAGAGCTACAAACAAGAAAGCTGATGGCAAACCAGTGTATTTCAAAGAGATTCTGGAAAGCATTCCAGAATGGAGAATGTGCAATCAAATATGGACTTTTTTTTCCATCAGATATCAATCCTGCTCATAAAACAATAACAGACTTTTTTTTAGAGGGGAATAAAACTCTTTACATTCCTACAGGAAAATTTTTCCAGCCTGGATTAAAAAAAAAAACCAACCCAAATTTTGGGTGACCTCATTGTGATATTCCAGGATCTGAAGGAGCCAACAGGGAAGATGGAGAGAGGCTGTGGACAAGGGATGGAGTGACGGGATGAGAGGGAATGGTTTTAAACTAAAAGAGGGAATTTCAGATGGGCTATTGGGAAAGAATTCCTGGCTGGGAGGGTGGGGAAAGACTGGGACGGATTTCCCAGAGAAGCTGTGGTTGCTCCTGGATCCCTAAGGCCAGGCTGGATGGGGCTTGGAGCACCCTGGGATAGTGGAAGGTCTCCCTGCCTGTGGAACAAGATGATCCTTAAATTCCCTTCCAAGCCAAAGCATCCTGGGATGCTCTGAAATTGGTCCTGCGCTGCCACATCTCCGTCACCACAATGGAACGGGGGACACGCAGCTCAGGAGACTGGGAAATCTGGGATGGAAGAGGGTGAATAATGACTGCATTTAGGTTTTGATGGAATTTTCTTCCTCTTCCAAGGTGTACAGTGAGAGAAACCACCCTCACAAGTCCTTTTAGCAAAGCATCAGAGCAATTCCTTAAGCTCGGGGAAGACTTGGGATGCTCTGGAAAAATTCTCCTGAAATGATGGAGCACGGACAAGAACAACCAAGGAAATTGGATCTTACTTCTCCTGAGTCAGCATCAAAAAGGGACTTTTTGGACCACCTACAATGATGCCTAAGACAACCCCACAGTTCCAGGGTGTAGGAAGTGATTCCCATCTCATCCTGCCCCACGTCCAAGGCATTACAGGGTGATACAGCCCAGGAAGGGGAATAAATTCCTTACAAAAATCCCGTTACAGGTCCCAGCGCTGGTGTCCATCCATGTAAAACATCCCATCTGAAGTGTGGCTCTTGATTTTTATGGGGATCCTGTTGAGTCACCAGAGGATAAAAGCAATTCCTTGAGGTATTTATGAGAGGTTTTTTGGAACCAAAGTGGGAAAGGCCTCGTGATTTGCCATTCAAGTTTCGTTCCCTTTAATTGGATCAGATTGGAAATAGGCTGGAAATTCACTATATCCCAAAGAATAATACAATGGTCTGTTAAAAGGATCAATGGAATTCTTGTATTTATTTTGTCAACTAAAATTGAAGGCAAAGATATTTCATTTTTCTAATTGTTAACACTCTCGCAATGTTTGCCAGATGTGACCTTTCACTGAAGAAGTGGAAAATTTTCCTTTAAAAATTAAAGGCTGCAGTTATCCAACGTTCTGCAGAGCTGGCTCCTCTGCTCCCACTTCTGTTTAGTTTGGATCTTCCCGTGTTTCTTCATCAGGTGCTTCCCAGTGTCCTCCGTGCTGATGGGATAATCAGCGAACATGCACGGAAACCTTTTCCAAAGGGGAGCTGGAGATCTGGGGAAGCAGAACTGAGAGTCTCTATTTTCTCCTTCCTAAAGGAAACCAATTATCCCATCGTTTTCTGATCCTGATACCTTACGGAAAAAAAGTGCCTCTTTATTTTGACAATTTTTTTTTTTTGCTGCTTTGAGTATAGCAAAGGAGACCCGGCTGCCGCTGAACTCCCAGGTGGGGGTTTTTAGTCTCTTGCCTTAAATCTCTCTTTTTTCACAAAGCAAAATTAATTCAATTATTAATTAAATCAAGGAGATAAGTGCAGTGATTTAAAGTGAGCTTTCACTTAGACATGGACAGCCCAAATGGAGATGGATTTGGCTCTTTGGAGACATTGAGATTCAGGTTCTGGCTGATCCATACAAACAGAAAAGGAGTCGATGCTCTGCTGAGTACATCAGAGTAAATCCAGCCTTAATTTACACCAATTAAAGAGCTATCCCAGACCTTCATCAAGGGCCCCTGAGCTCACCCAGTTGCCCAGACAGAAACCCCACAGACACATCTGTTTCCTGCCCTCCCTCCTTCCACCACCACACCCGCTTTTATCTGCAGCGAGCTCTGACTCACTGCGAATCCAGAGGACAGATTTTCTGTTAGGCTTCAAATTAAGAAGCAAGAAGTAAATTGTTTTCAGGGCTCCCTGATGGAATTTTGGGTGGAGAATCGAAGTTCCTTATAATTTATTTTTCCCACAGTATATTGCAGGGATGATGGAAGAAAGTTGTTTATGAATTGTGTCTATTTCACGTCTCGAAACAGCGTCAAGGGCGCTCGTCAGAGGGGAAGGACGAGCTTTTGATGTGGCCCAAGGAATAATAAACCAGGATAAATAATCCCAGCTACGTTCGCTCTGGATCAGCCAAGGGGAGGAGATCATGGGATTTGCCTGAATTTCTATAGTACTTTTGCGTGGTCACAGAACAAACAAAGGAAACATCCATCAGACCCTTTGAGATGTCAAAGCCATCGGAAAACCTGCGGCTCTCTTGCTTAGACTTTTGAACCCGACCTTTTACATTTTTCACTTGGCTGGATCCGTTGGATTTGGCAGCCTCCGGAGCACACACTGCTCCTGCCCCAGTCCCCACACAATTAATGCTCAGGAACAAGCAGAGGAAAGAGGGAAGAATTGAATAAATTAGGCCACACCCCTGGCTTTGAGGCCCGACGTCACGGTCCTTGCCAGGGCAGAGAAATGGTGTGGGGAGGGCCAATCTTTTCCTGAGCGCCAAGAGGAAAAATCAGGGCACTCAGGAAAAAAAAATCACGATCCATAGAAGCAGCATCAGTTATGCATCGAGGGAAATTCTCAGCCAATGGAAATTTGGAGATTGCCCCAGTTGGGAATGATCAATGTCACCCTATGGGCAAAGCTAAATCTGTAAGCTGTCATACGAGGAAAAATAAATTCAAAATTTAAAAACCCATTAAAAATCCTTCTCCAAACATGAATGAGTTGCTCTGGCAAGCTGAAATCTCTTGTTTTACAGTAACTTCTGCCTGAAGTTGTTTCCACAGTTCGGATACCAGAAACATCCCTGCTTGATCCACCCCAGCATCCAACCTTGGCATAAACCAGGACAACCAGTGACACTTTTACAGCATCCCCTGCACATCCTGACCTAAGTGTGCTCCTTCCCAAGCTTCCACTCAGTAAAGAAGATAACTTTCTGCTTTTTCCTTACTTCTGGCATTATTATCCTTCCCTCCTCTCCAGATTCCATGTTACATCACCACCAGCCTTCCCTGCTCTAAGGGAACCACCCCGCATTAGGATTTTTTCCAATCTCCTTGAAGTATTGAGAAGGAATTTAACAACCTTTCCATACTTTAACAAAATGGAGGAATAACGGATGGATTTGAGGCCAGGGAAGAGCCATGGTTAGAACTTTAACAAGGAGCTGGCGTCTGGACCCTGTGCATGTGGACAGAGCAGAACACAAGAAACTTTAATTCCAATTGCTGCTTTTCTGTTTTCCAGGCTGTAAGAGGCAGGATATTCTGCAGGGAACAGAAGAAGTTTATGGTTTCAGGGTTTAGAAGCTGATTAATTCAGAGACATCCCACTGGAGGAATGTTCTGCTCTACATGTATGGATACAGCATCCATGAAAAACCCCAAACTCCTAAACCCAAAACCTAATCAATCCCTGATATATTTTCTCCTTTACAGCTTTCATTACATACATCCTACACATTTCTTCCAGGATGAGGCGGAATGGCTTCCCAGTGCCAGAGGGCAGGGTTAGCTGGGATATCGGGAGGGAATTCTTCCCTGTCAGGGTGGTGGGGGCCAGGAATGGATTTCCCAGAGAAGCTGTGGCTGCCCCACCCCTGGAAGTGTCCAAGGCCAGGTTGGAGGGGACTTGGAGCAACCTGGATAGTGGAAGGGGAAGAAGTTGGAAAAGAGGACATTAAGGTCCCTTCCAACCAAAATCATTCTGGGATTCTGTGATTACCTTGAACACTTTTATTTCTTGAAAATGGTATAAGATCATATGACAAGGATTTGGGATGGAATCCATCTTACAGATCCCATAGGAATTTTCTCCCCAGCTGTGAATAAATAACTTAATGCTCCTGTTTCCCTTCCCAGTATGACAGTGACATTCTGCCATTCTTTTTTTTTTTTTTTTTTTTTTTTCAGCATACAAATCAAAACAAAAATGTTCTTTCAGTTAATTTTATTTTATGTATTTCTGGATATTCCTACATAAGTAAACCAATGTCAACTGAAGAAAAAAAATCCATTAAAAAATGGGTCTTATGTCCATCACACCAAGGCTGAAAGCAGCTGCAGGATGCTGAAGATGTCTGATCAAAATTCTAATTATAGTTACAATCATAATTATAGTTCTGGTGTCACAGAAATTTTATCTGGGTTTGGATGACACATTCATGGGAGTTTTCCTGCTCTCTGCCTCTCCTTTTCCTCTCTGCTATCTCAGGCCTGGAAAAGTCTATTTTGGCCAAAAATCCATGTATGAGCTCTATACCAATGTTGAGGGAAGGAAGCAGAATATGGAATTTTTACACGTGTGCTTCCAGATCCTTGGAGAGATCCATGGATTGCTGCTGTGTACCTGCCCAGTCGTTAAAGGCTGAATTAATTGCATTACCACAGCCTTCCTTCCTGACTGGACCTTCCCTGGCAATGTCCTGATCTCCCAACCTTTAGTTCCTTAGGGAATGCTTCTAAAGCTGCCTAAATCAGGCTTAGGCTGGGAATTGCTAGGCAAGGAGACTCCTGGAGTTTGTCTTTGGATAAATGGGATGTTTAAAGAGGAGTTTTTCATGGGAATGAGACAAAAACCTGCAGAGATTCAGGTTACTCCCCTTACTAATTGAGCTAATTAATTTTTCATGCACAGATGTTGTAACTGCAGTAACACTTGATAATTATTGATTGCTTGTTCCTAATTCAAAAGTTATTTAATTTACACTTCCCGTACAGTAAAAACAGTTGAAAGAACTCCTCATCTTGCCTTTAATCACAGCCTGGTTCTCATTCTTTATAACTACTAATTTTGTTTTTAATAATTTCTCTTTTTTTTCCCTACACATTTTCTGTCCTGTGAGGTGTTAATTTGCAGCCCAACTTTTTCCACTGCTCTCCTCAGATTCCTCTCCCTCCTGGAATGTCATTATTTAGGGATGGACAACCCAATATCTGGTTCCAGAGGAAAATGCAAAATGTCTTGATGACTTCAGTGATTCGTCAGCAGATCTTCCGAAGGATTTAGTTCAGAGTGAAAAGGAATTCCCTAATTTATTCCCTTCTTTCCCAGTATAGACAGATATTCATTCCAGGAGAGGGTGTCTGACACGTAACATTGCTTCCATAATAATCTCTTATATCATAATCTCTCCTGGCCCATAGTTAGGTTGGATTTTGGGAAAAATTTCTTTGTGGAAAGGCTTGTCCAGCCCTGGCACTGCTACACGTCCTAAAAATCCCTAAAAATCATCCCATCCCTAAACGGCGTGTGGATGTGGCCCTTGTGGACAGGGGGCAGTGATGGCCTTGGGTTAATGGTTGATCCTTGATTTTAGATGCTTTTCCCAACCTAAACAATTCCATGTTCCTACATGACAACTCCTTGTCGGGGTGAAGCTTTTCGAGGCCTTTTGGATTTGGTGTCAATCCCGGTTTAAACATCCCTCCCCTCCTGCTTCCCTCTCTCCTGCCCTCACGTCAATCCCAGAGCTCTTCCGACCCTCCAGCTTTCCTGACCAGGCAGCGAACTCCACCAAGGAGCTGATCAGGAGGCAAAAACAAATTCTGATTTTCTTTTCTCCCAGGTTCTTTTTTTCAGCTGGATCAGTTCCTTGGTCAGGTTCAAGGAGCAGCCACACAAACTTTTGTGTCAGAGGGGGACCAGAGGAGGTTAGGGATGAAAGGGGCAGAAATGCAAAGATTTGGCTTTGCAGGAACACCAAAATTATAACCACAGCTTCCCTCACTTATCCGGGTGGCTTTTCCATGAATGACTGGAGAACAGGAAGGCTCCAAAGCCACTCTGAAATCCTGGATTCAGGATGACAGCGCCTACAATCAAGGCACAATATACACAAATATGCACAGCGTGAGCCTTTGTTTCCACTGAAATAATGCAGTGCAGAAATGATGAATATTTCCTTATCTTGGCTGCCTTCCTGAAACTAAGGAAAAATTGGCTGGTACAGAAGGGAACACCCAGGAAAACATTTCGTGGATAGACTGGTTATTCACTCGTATTCATTACGTGGTTGTTGAGATCACAAAGGGTTGTTTTTTTTTTTTTTTTTCAAAGGTAAAAAATACAAGGATGAAGTCAAAATTAAAAAAATAAAAGACTAAAAGGTCTCATTTATTTCCCCCCACATTCTTGGGGTGGAAAAAGCCCCAACAAACAAAAGGCAACACGTCATAACCACCAACAGAAAACCAAATAATTGAACAATGAATTATTTCACTTTCCATATATGTTTTGTGAGCCAGTGCTGAGGATGAGGGAGCAGTCACTTTAAATTGAGTGGGAAAGGAGGGAAAAATAAATAAATCAGTTTAATAAAAGCCAGTGGGGTTGGAAAAATTACTGAGAAAAGGGAGAGGCAATTTTTGTCTGTTTTAACACCCACATGCAAGAGGGAATAAGTGAAAATCAGCCCTAGGGATAATTTATGGATCCTTTTTGAGTCTCCACTCAGGCCCAGAATCCATATATTAGAAAGTTAAACAATAACAAACAAACTCCCAGGGAAATATTGCAGAAGAGATGGAAAGAACCAGCTTGGGAAGGAAAAAAAAGCTGTTGGAAAGCACTGCTGTTCCCTGCTGGCATTCCATGGAAGCTGGAGGTCCCATTGCAAAGATGTTCCCATGGACACAAATCCAACCCCAGTCCAAGCCATTCCTGCTTATCAACACACAGTGGCCAAGGATTCCCTCGGCAGGGAAGATTGGCACGTTCCTCATGGAGTTACTGGTGGGTCTGAGCCTCTCGGTCCATATAAACATTCCTTGCACTCCAGGAAGCCACCTCCAGATCTTCCATGAAAACAGGCTCCAAGCAAAATTGATGCCGTAATCCAAACTCTCATATTTTGGGTTTATTTGGCCAGAGCAGAACAAAATCCTCAGTGACCAAGTGCAGGACCAAATTCCCAGGGTCTGGCTGTTCCTAAGGATAGTGTGAATTCCGGATCCTAGAAAAGTCCCTACTGAATGAGGAATTCAGCTCCACATTTCCATCTCCAAGGAAGTATTGAGTCACCATCATCGGGTCTCCAACGTCTCCATTGAGTCAAATTGATTGCTGCCTAAATGGAGATGTGGAAGCCACCTGAGATGCAGAAATGTCACCTTTCCCAAAATCCAGAAGCTGAGAAGAAGTTCTGGAGCTCTAACATCCAGTCATGGACCACAGCCATGGGATTCACCTCTTTTAAGGCCATGGTTCATCCTTCTTTTCTGAAATCTGACTGTTTCTGTCATCCTGAGTGGACGTCTCCATCTGCTCATGGGATGCGTCAACACAGTCACTGATAGAACCTTCTGGTCCATGTGTGAGCCTCTCCGTGTCTCCACTTTTCCAGATCTGAGTTTTCCACAGCTCTTGATGTTGATTCTGGCTCCACATCAACAAATCCAGGTTTTAATTTTGATTTATTTGAAAGCCCTCATACAGGTGAGGATCTTCTCCATGTTCCTTGACGACTTCTTTGCTTGGGTTAGTCAAGAGGATTTGCTCTTCCAAATTTGTCATTCTGGTGGTTTTACCAGCACTAAATCCCTAAAATATTGGGAACAGCCGTGTTCTGTAGGAGTCAAGAGACTTTATCATCCATTATGTCCATAAATGGGCCTTTCCAAGGACCACAGTGAGGGAGGATTTTGTAACACAGGGACAACTTGAAAACAGCACAGCTAAAAAACCAGAAATGTAGGAGAGACACGGATTAGGATTTCCTCAGATCGGATACTGGTTTTGTTCCGTGTTCTTAATTTTCCAGGCAGCTGTTCATGTAAAGCCACGTCTTTGAAATTCCCCTACTTTCCCAAAAATATCCCTAATACTCATAATTTATCAGTGCAAGATTTCAAACAATCTCTGGTCCAGACACAGGATGCAGGGCTTGGCACATGGACAAAATGGAAAATGTGAGGGTTTCCCAAAATTTTATTGTTTTAAGCTTTGGTAGTGGGGTTAGATCACAGCGGGAGAGCAAGGGAGGAAATGGGATCTTCCAGTGGAATGAGGGGCAGCTCTTTTAGGAGATTTGGGATTGAAGAGGGGGATGAAAGGGGTGGGATTTCGTTTGTTCCTCTCCAAAAGGGAGCACCAGGAGCTCTTTCCAGCAAAGAGTGGTTGAATCAGCTCTTTGCAGCAATGCTCAGATTTCTCTTGAGAGCCAAGGGAAAAAAAAAAATCAAAGAAGTCCAGACTGTTTTCCGGAAATGTTGTGTCTGACCTTTCATTCCCATCCCCTTCAGCTAAGGATTAGCCAACGGCTTTCCCAGCCCTGGCCCAAACAGGAGCAGCAAGGCAGGAGTGTGTTTCCCTCCCTGGAAGTGCTGGCATTGGGATGGACCTGTTGCATTTCTCCACCAGAACAGAGCTGCCATAAATCCCACCATGGGGTGATTATTGGAAAATCCAGGTAATAACACTCATCCCCCAAAGTGAGCTGGATATTTCTCTGCCTCCAAAAACCTCTGAGCCGATGGAAATAAATCCACCTGAATCTCAGCAGCAGATTTGCATCCTTTAGATCTGGATTCAGGTTGGAAAAGCTCCTTGGAGGAGCATCGAGTCCAATCCTTACCCAGCAGTGCCAAATCCACCATTAAATCACATCTCTAAGTGTCACCTTTCCACATCCTTTAAGCCTCTCCAGGGATGATGTATCCACCTTTTATATATCCTACAGTAGGTACCATAAATTAAACCCAATGTTGTCACTCTGGATGTGGCATCTCTTAAATTCTCTTAAAATTCTCTTCAGGTTTTCCAAGGAAGATGAATGGTTTTGGAGTGAAGTGCTCGTGGCTTTTGGAAAATCAGAGATCTTACAAATTTATGTTGATTTTAGGATCCTAAATTGCTGAGGTGGACCATGTCATCTGGCCTTCCTGGAATTATGAAGAGTTCATGCAATGATTTAAAAAGCAAAAAAGAAATAATTTAAGATGTTCCTTCTTTTGCTTTTATAACTTGAGAAAGGATTTCTTTGACTCATTTCAAGTCCATATTTCCTGTTTTGGGTTATAACAGCTTTCCAGAACCTTGATAAACCATTTAATAACCATAAAGCACGAGGATTCTCTATGTTTTGACACAAAATTTCCCTTTTTCTCTTCTATCTGCAGACACATATTGATGACTTTAAACTTTTCATGGTCAGACGTTTCAGTTTTCTTTATCAACAGCTTTGCCAGACTGGGATTTTTCTTGGAATCTTTGAAGTTTTTTCATGCCCATGTTTCGAATTATTCTTCATGGCTTAAAATGAAATCACCATGACCTTCCCATGACTTTCCTTTACAAAGTTACCTGTCCTGTCACTCCATCCG